>NC_136489.1:12755087-12845087 GCF_053919585.1 Euprymna scolopes | reverse complement strand
CAAAAACAAATAGTATTTGTCAGATTTTGCCATCCCCCCTCAATTGCCAAACTTGAAAAAATGTTAGAAGTGACATGGCTTGTTGAACGCTTGGTGGCCATTAAATTTATATAGAAAAGTCAACCCTATTTTAACATGTTATTTTTTTTTTTCAAAATTTCTTCTCTCATAATATTTATAAAGGTTGTTTAAATGTATCAGGCTGAAAAAGGTAGATCTCCATTTTTTAGGGGTTAAACGCCGCTGGGTCACGTCGTATAAAGTTACCTTTCTAATTAGAAAATTAAGTTTGTAATCGATGAAATTAAAGCGAAAAAAAGTGTAAATTGTGGAATTTAGAGGGGGGGCAGTAGATCTTTATTTTTTTTAGGTATTAAACGACGCTGAATTATGTGGTAAAATTTACCGATTTCTGTAATCCATAAGGAATAAAAATAGAACAAACAAATGAAATCAGTTTTTTTTCGTAAGTGTTTTTTTTTTTTTGAATATTTTAAAAAAAAAAGAACAGCAAAAGACAAACATCTTTTCTATCTACACAGAATTATTTTTCCAGCTAGAAACTTAATGAAATTACCAAATGATATTTGGTAAACGTTTGTTTTTTTATGGATAGCATGTAGGGGCAAATAATTAAAAAAAAAGTTTTAAAAAATGTCGCTGTTGGAAATATTAATTCCAAAATAAATTAAATTACATATATTATCAATATAATAGTTGTTTAAAATTTATTAAATAACAATTTTAAATAGAATACTTAAAATAATTCTCTCGCTAAAAACATTAACTAAAATACCGCTATTTAGTAAAATCATTTTTCTTAATGTCGTATGCAAATAAGGTGATCTGTTAACTGTATAGTTTTCCAACTATCGTACTATATATAGAAATAAATGAAAGATTAAAGTAATGCACGTTTTGTATATATTAATCAAATTGTAAACAAACAAACAAAGGGGAATACGAATTTATATATATTTCACAGCTCATCAGTGCAGCTAGACAAGCAGCTACCTCAAGCCAGGATTGAAACCCTATCGCTCAAACGACAGTCTGAGCTGCTATCCATTGCGCTAATGCACTATACGGCTGCTGCTATGCGGACAGTGAGTTAACAATGGTTTACGTTGTCCAAAGTTCCTAAGCACAATTTGTTTATAAGCGAATGGTAATTTTTATATCATTTCCCAAATGATATATATATATATATATATATATATATATATATATATATATATATATATATATATACTAGCAAAAGTGCCCGTCGTTGACTGGGTTCAAAAACAGCCTACAGAAAATGGACTCTCATTTATGAAAGTATGATAGGTTATGAAAAGGAAGGGTTGTAAAGAGATATCTTCGAATTTGGGGGTATCAAAACCAAAGTAAAATATGATGAAAGTAAAAATAAAATAGATAAACCCCATAATTTATTATACCATACCTGTTCACACTGAAACACTTATCACAATATTCTGTGGATCTATATTAAAAACCTTGTTAAACTTTGTGACATATTTCCATTCTATGGAGGTCAGGCGCGAACGAACACCCCATAATTTTATTATACCATATTTCTTCAAACTAAAACATAATTATCAAAGTGTACTTACGCAGATAGATATGAAAAGTCTTTATTAAAGTTTGTGCTTATTTCCATTTCGTGGAGGCCAGGCGCAAATGCAGACCCCACAATTTTATTATACCATCCCTATTTAAGTTAAAACCTACTTATCAAAGTATTCTTATGTACATCTATATCAAAAACACTTGTAAACGTTTTTTTTAAATTTTTTATTTCCCTACTTTGTGGACCAGGCGCGAACGCAGACCCCACAATTTTAATGAACCACTGTTCTGCCAGATCAAGCATACCACTTCCTGTGTCTCGATACATCTTCTATCATTATATGTAATCAGTTTTTTAAAATAGTCAACCATATAGGAGCCTGTTCGTGACCAGACACACATACACACACGCATACACAAACAGACATTCAGCTTTTTATATATATATATATATATATATATATATATATATATATATATATATATATATATATATATATACAGGGTCATCAGTGTTTATCGTTACAACTGAAAGTGGTTATATTTAGGAAATTAAACAAAATTTAGAATTTTTGCAAACTAGTATTGTAGAAAAAGCAATAGAAAGTTAATACACAAAATATCATTCGATATGTCCACCATCTGCGTCAATAACTAGTTGAAGACGTTTTGGAAAAGCCTTACATGTGGCAGGAATTACTTTCTGAGGGACTTTGGCACACTCTTTCTGTAGTTTGACCTTCAGAGCTTCCAAACTATGATGGTGAGTGGCCGAGACCTTGCTCTCAGGGTATGGTCAGATCCCAAAATCAAGGGGATTTAGATCGCGGGAAGATGGAGGCCATTCCTCTTTGGGAATGAAGTGTGAGACATTCTTGGAAAGCCATTCCTGAGTCTTTTTGGCCCCATATGATTGTGTGGAGTCGTGCTAAAAAGACCAGAGACGTTTTTTGAAGTGCTTCTATGCCCGGGGCAACAATGTGCCAATGAGGATGTCATCTTGAAATTTTGCTGGTTCTATTTCACTCCCTGGTCAACAAAAAAGGGGGACTTTTACTGGACTATGTCACGGCTGCCCAGACCATCACTGAGGCGGCACATTGTTTCATTGTCACCAGTCGGGATCCTTCGTCACCATCCCTCGACCAAACCCGATCGTTTTGGATGTTAAAGTTGTGTTCAACATCAAATTTCTTCTTATCACTGAAAACAAGATTTGGTAGCATGCTATCCTGAATGCGGGAAAGAAGAATCTGGAATCTTTGGAGTCGTTTATCAACAACTTGAGCATAAAGGTGTTGATTCTTGACATGCTTGAATGGACACATTTTCAAGTTCTTTCGGAGTACAGGTGACATGGTTCCATACAACACTCTCAACTCTTTAGCCAGATTCTGGATGGATCTCTTAGGATTCCTCCTGATTTTTTCTCTGATGGATTTAACAAGTTTAGGGGTTCTAGCTGTTCTCCACACCAGTATTCTGTTCACTTTCAGGCTCTTACAGATATCCTTCCTGAAGTTTCCTGCATTAAACAGCTCAACAATTGCGGTCGCTTGTCTAAAATACTAGTTATGGTTATATTCTGGTATTTGAAAGTATAAAGATTCATGAAAAAGTGTCAAAAATAGAGGAATACCGAGAAAAATGATTAAAATTATAGTTTGAAATAGACTGTAACGTTAAATATTGATGACCCTATATATATATATATATATATATATATATATATATATATATATATATATATATATATATATCAGTTAGATTTGTGCATATATTGATATAGATGTACATATAGGATTCATTTCTGAACAAATTTACCGACCATTATGAATTTTGTGAAAACAGCTATTAGAAATGCAGGTTAATAACGAGAGCTATATTTTGTGTCATGTAAAGGGGAAAGATATATCATTTTGTAATATCAAAGCATATATATATATATATATATAAAATCTGCATTTGTCATTTTTTCAAAAACTGCAACTTTAAGCTGAATTGAATGCAACTGTTTAAACAACCTATACCTCAATTTGTTCGCCTTTTATTCCTTTATAAGTTTACCTGTTCATATTTGACTTTTAATTGAAGTTTGGACTTTCTTTATGAGACTATTAAGAATGAAAGATGAAAAAGGCTATGACATGCTCACACAAGAGGACTTCCATGGGACCTTTCAGAAGTTTTCGAAATGGTACAATAAGTGCATTGCAGCCGAAGGAGATTAATTCAAGGGACTAGAATTTCATGTGTGCACTATCAGTAAATGTTCCCACATGAAAAAAGTCTAGTAACTTATTGAAGGCACCTTGTATGTATATATATATATATATGTAAATATTCCCTGCAACATCTCTCTCACAGAAGAGACGTTGCAAGCCTATCTTTATTTTATCGTTATTTCCATGGCAGGTGCTCGTCTGAATTCCAATCTCTGGCCCCCCCTCTCGCCTATCTTTTACGAAAAACACCCATTTAGCTGAATCCACTGTCAAAAACTTTCCCCACTCTTTATCTATGCCTAAATCAAAACGTAGATTCCATGAACAAAGCTTCTTTCTTAGAACTGCACGCCTGTGGAACTCTGTTCCGTCTGCCTGCTTCCCACCTGACTACAACCTGGATGTCTTCAAGTCCAATGTACACAAATTCCTCATAAACCGCCCTCTTAAGTAGACACTTTATTAATTCTCCACACTAACGTACTGTACTTACAATAACCCTTATCCCTGAGTGGCCTCCGGGCCTTGATAAGTGGTGACCACCTTGTAAAAAGAAAAAAAAATATATTCTCATATCCTGAACTAGCATGTAAGGCTGGTGTTATTTCAGAGTTTTCATACTATCACATTAAATGCACAAATAAGGCTTGAGTTTTTTTTTTGGGGGGGGGCACGTAGTTTTATTTTGGAGAGCATCGTTGTCGTCAAAGAAAAACAGTTTAATGTTCACTTATTAAATAAGACTCCTTTCATTTCCACTGATAATACATATTTTTGCGAGTATATCTGACTGTAACTGATTACATTAATAATCAAAGTATAAAAACGAATGCTATTAACAAAGGAAGAAATATAAAAAGGCACGAAATCCTTAAGTTTTAGCTCCTCATAGCACAAACGTTTGGAAAAAATAGAAATGATGCAGGGTTGTTCCTAGCCAATGAAAATCAGTTTCCTTAGTGTAGGCTGAGCTGTTAATCATCGTTAGTATATCTGACTCTAATTTTAAAATGCCAAAGCCATAGAATTGCAACATGCTAGATGATAGAGGAAAGCGGATAACTTATCAAAGATTATTGGTTTGCGAGTCGAGGAAGAACTTCCTAAAGTTAACGGCCAGAATCAGTGGTTCATTGAGTCTTGCTGGTAGGGTTCATGATTAATAGCAAGTATTTACTTTCTAAGCTACTTTCTGCTTCGGTCCAATACTCTGCAGTAAAAACACTTTAATAGTAGACATATCCTTAAACTGTTTAGCAACATTTCTATAATGTTTAGACAAGTGCATCCCCTTCCGCTTTTTTTTCTAAATCAGCAAGGAAGACTAACATAAAACTATGTCCAATAAAATAAACATTTTACAGACCAAAGAGACTTTCGCCATGTGATCAGGAGCTCCGGGCGTTTGTGACACCAATGTCAACGAGGTTATATCAACAGCTATGGACTGGCATACAAACATGCAAACAGAAGGAAATACAACTCACAATGTCTTCCTATGTGCACCTATCATCCAAGAACTATAAACGGTCTTAATATTGCTGCTGTCGAGTATCATTCATACTGATTCATGATGATGATTTTTGTTGGCATTCGTTTCTCCGATATCTTTCTGTTAAGAATTCTTTTTGGAAGGATATCAGGTACTTAGGGAAAGAAACCATGTGAAGATTGCTACCCTCCCAAAGTAAAAGATTTTCCGTGGAAGGAACTGGATTCGAACTTGGCACATCCAAGTTGTAAGCCCGGATCGTTAACCACTGAGCCATCGTCACCTCTCTAATACTTGTGCTCTGGAAATCATTCTACATGAGATTTGTGTTATTATTATTGGTTTGTGCGAAATCAAATTAAAAAAAAACAAGATAGAATCACTTGCTTATGGAAACAAACTCTTTGTCATCCAATGAATTATCTAGATCAAATGCAGTTGGTTTTCTATCACACAAATTTCTTGTGCATACGATACATTACTTATTTCAGATCGACTGGCTCTTTTAATCTTGGAAAGGAAATTTGCCAAATTTATTTTCATGCAATGCTACTTTCCAACTTGTTCATTCCCTGAAGAAGAAATTGATAAAATATATGTCCAAACCTAAGTAATACGAGATAAAAACATGAAAATGAGATCATATGTTTGTCACGGGAGACTTTTATAATAAAAGTCAGGAATCTGCATGACATCTATCTGAGTGTTACTGGGAAGCAGAATATTGGAAATGCAATCCCTCGGAGCAAAACTCTTACAAAATTCTGCATCAGAAATGATCTCATTATGACCAATATCTTGTTCCAAAAGAAGAGACTCTTTGACAAATCTCCTGATGGAAGTGCAAAAATTCGGATGGACTTCATTTAAACACACAAGTTCAAAGTTCGACAAAAGGTTTCTTGGTAGTGGAACCATCAACAAACCAGATAGATTTACGACCGTGTTTGAACAAGAGTAAAATTACAATTTTCATATCACCGAAACTTTCTGGGAATCCAAAAATGCAACCTCAGTAGCTTAAAAGAAAAACATATTAAAGATATTTTTCAACTCAAGCTTCAAAACCATTTTACCCTTCTTTCTGAAGTTTCAGATTGAGATTTACTGTTTGAAAGTATCACTGAAGCATAAAGATTCTGCAAATTAAGTTATTTCTGCACCTGAGCTTTTATCTCTTGACTGGACACCAAACAATACTAAACAAGGTATTGAGACCAAGCGTATGATAAGAAGAGAGAAAAGATGTATTTCCAAAGATTACAAGATAGAAAACCTTAGTCAAAGAAGCTCAAAAGAAAAGACAACATATTTGAAGTAGATAAAAGTTCAGGCTTAATCAGTACAAACAATGCTGCTTTTAAAATCTTCAAACAAAACTAAGAAACAAAAGATGTTGAATCTATATATTAATACTGTAGTACCTTTTAACGTAAGTGTGTTAAAATAATCAGATTATAAATTATTCGATCGGGAGATCCTATTTGTTAAAAAGGAAGATAGATGGTGATAACATACTACAAACATTAAATTAGTATATAGAAACGCCAATTTAATGTTTGTAGTATGCTATTATCTTCTATTTCCTTTTTAATAAATAGAATCTCCCAATCACTGAAGAGTGAATGTAAAAATAATAATAATAAAAATTATCTCCCAATCACTGAAGAGGGAATGTAAAAATAATAATAATAAAAATTATCTCCCAATCACTGAAGAGGGAATGTAAAAATAATAATAATAAAAAAATTATGTCACTTTTGTGTCGTACATGAAACTAAAAAATACCTTCTTGGTTTTCTGACTAGGCTACAAGTGTAGTATCTGTTTTGTCTAAAGATGGTATAATGATATTGTGGGGTTTCCGTTCACATTCAGGTGTCCATACAATGGAAATATGTTACAGACTCCTATAAGGATATTGAAGATAACTCATAATAACCAGATATATTTTAACACTACATTAACCAGATTACTTAGATAAATACTTTTGCAGTTTTAACAAAAGGGCTACAATAATATAGCAGGATCTACATGCACACTGAACGTCCACAGAATGCCGAGCAACAATATATTACATATGAACGATATTGCTGTGGAATTTCAACAGGTTAGGGTTAGGGTTAGCTAAGGATAAACACACCAAAATCCTACATGACAAAGATGAGATATGTGAGCGGTAGTCACAATTTTATAAAGAGGTATCCACGGATGACGCAGCTGACACACCTCATGTTGATAAAGATGCAAAATACGCGATACCATATATTTTGTAATGCAAAATGGAACTATTCTTTTTTTTTTTTTTTACACAGGCATCACCACATTATCAAGGCAAAGAGACCGCTCAAGGATAAAGGTTAATGAGTGTACAGTAGAAATTGGAAAATATAGTAATCATTAGTAATGAAAATTCGGTAAATTTGTTAACTGATATGGAACGGCTCATCAAGAACTTATTTACGTTGGACTTGAAGACAACCATATTGTACTCAGCCAGAAAGCAGGAAAACGGAAGACAATTCCACAGGCGTGCAGTTCTAAGAAAGAAGATTTGTTCATGGAATCTACATTTAGGTTTAGGCACAGATAAAGAGTGGGGGGAATTATTGATAATGTTTTCAGCTGGACGATTGTTTCTTGTGAAAGTTTGGCGAGGGGGGACCATAGACTGTAGCTCAGTCGAACACTTTCCATGAAAATAACGATACATCAGAGACAAGCTCGCAACATCTCTTCTGTGAGATAGAGGTTGCAGGGAAGAGAAAAGGACATCTACGAGGCTACGAAGTTTATTTTGAACTCTATCAAGGCAGGACAAGTTCTTTCTAGCAGCTCCTGCCCAGATGTGGCAACAGTATTCCATCCTTGGACGTACCTGGCTCTTATATAGATAGAGAATTGCATCAGCAGTAAGATATGTACTGGATCGATAGAAAGATCCCACCATTTTTCCAGCGGCTCTGGCAACAGATTTGATCTAGGTGTTCCATTTAAGATCAGGAGTAATTGTCAAGCCCAGAAGCTTGTCAAAACTGGAGGCCTCCTGAAGACGAGAGCCATTCATTTCAATTGATGCCAGATGTGGATCAGAATGTTGATGATGTAAAGAGAGAAGCTTGGTTTTAGATGCATTAAAAGTAACCAGCCACTCCTTTCCCCATTGTACCACATGCTCAAGATCAGAGGAGAGAGAATTGGAGAGAACTTGGTCGTTTACTGTGCTACCATAAATGCTAGTGTCATCAGCATAAATGTCTACAAATGATGTAAGGATGTGATTTGGAAGATCATTAATGTAGATCAGGAAAAGAGTTGGGCCCAAGATTGATCCCTGAGGGACACCGGCATTAATACTATGAGCTTCTGATTTTTGCCCCTCAACTACTACTCTTATGAACCTATCGGAAAGAAATGATTTAGTAATTGAGAAGACATTTCCAGCTATATCATAGCTAGAGATCTTGTGAAGTAAACCTTTATGCCATACCCTATCAAAAACCTTAGATATGTAAAGAGCAATTGCCCTAGAAAGGTTGCCTCCGTCGAGAGATTTCCTAATCCTATGCGATATAACTGTAAGCACATCTGCTGTAGATCTAGCAGAACGGAAACCATATTGAGTGTCACTAAGAAGGTTATTTTTGTTGAGATGGTTGATTACTTCTGTATTTAACACAGATTCCAGCAACTTACTCATGACGCACAGGAGACTTATTGGCCTGTACTGAGAGGGGGATGAGCGATCACCTGAATTCTTAAATACAGGGCATACTGATGAGATTTTCCAGGGTGATGGGAAGCTATTCTCCTTAAGACAACGCTTAAACAGTTTTGTAAGTATGGGCGCTAGTTCTGATTGAAGTTTTTTGAGTACTATAATAGGTTCGTCAGGGCCAGTTGCTTTACTGGAATCAACGTTTTAGATTAGCTTGGCAACATCGCATACAGATATATGCATATCACATAGCGTGTTTTCTGATACAGGAGGAAATATTGGGGCTGGCCACCTTCGTCGCAAAGGGTAGAATTAGCTGCAAAGTTCTTGGCAAATAGTTTGGCTTTGTCTGATGCTGACGAGATTACCTCAGGTCCATTGATGATAGTTGGGATAGAGCACACGCTTCTGTTCAGGATTCTGTTTGCTATTTGCCAAAACTCGTGGGAACCAAGCCGCTGCTCAGCTACTTTGAACTTGACGGACTGAGCATACAACTCTCTTGCGTTCTTTATTACTTTCTTACAATGGTTGCTGGCAGTCCTGAAAGCGCCTTTAGTTTCCATATATCTATTACATTGAAAGCAGTGGAAAAAGTGATTTCTGTGCACGATGGCAGCAGCACATTCTGGAGAGAACCATGACTGGCTGTTAGGTTTTTGCTGGAACTTTTTCGAGGGTATGAAACGGTCTATACCTACAATTAACCATTCCGTTAGGTCTGATACTATAGAGGACACATCCTTTTTAAACATGGAATGCACAGGTAGATCCGATATAAATGTACGGAAGCTATCCCAGTCAGCCTTAGTGTATCGATATACTGTACGATAGAGAGGTACGTCTGGGGACTTATTACATTTCAATTTTATCTTAATTGATACAACAGAGTGGTCGGAAGATCCAAGAGGAGACAGAACACAAACTGAACATAGTTCAGGGCAAATTGTGAGAAAAAGGTCTAGTAGATTCGCATACTAGCCGTCATTGTCGGGCACACGGGTGGGTTCGTGAACAATCTGAGTGAAGTCATAAGCAATGGAGAAATCATGACAGAACCTCCCCTCATCATCGGTCTTGTTTAAGTGGGTCAACCATTTTACGTTGTGAACATTGAAGTCTCCACATACGTGAATGTTAGCTAAAGGATAAGCAGATAGGACTTGGTCAATTTTCTCAGATATGCTTTTAAAGATAGTAACTCCGCTGTTGTGGGGACGATTGAGAGTAAATATAAATGCAGTAGTGTGAGCTAATGCAACCCGGAAGCACATGTAGGGTAAGTTAGGATCTTCTCTGGAGATGTCCCTACCACATGGAAAGCCATCTTTAATATAGCCACATATTCCATGCCCATGGTGATCTTGGGGGTCAGATTTAGAAGTTAAGTTAGAGTAACGTTTAATATTTTTTTAATTCATCAAAAACCGATAGAAAACCCACTCCTAAATATTCTTTTGCAATTGTTCAATATGATTGTTTCTACTGGAAATGTACAGCAACATTTCGACACCGGACTGATCGTTGTACTGCTTAAGAAAAACTGGATTGTAAAAATTATTGTCCAATCATTTTCACATGTATTTCCATATTTATATATGTATTTCCACATTTTTATATATATTTCCATATTTATATATATATTTCCATATTTATATATATATATTTCCATATTTATATATATATTTCCATATTTATGTATATATTTCCATATTTATATATATATTTCCATATTTATATATATATTTCCATATTTATATATATATTTCCATATTTTTATATATATTTCCATATTTATATATATATTTCCATATTTATATATATATTTCCATATTTTTATATATATTTCCATATTTATATATATATTTCCATATTTATATATATATTTCCATATTTTTATATATATTT
Source organism: Euprymna scolopes (assembly GCF_053919585.1). Classification (NCBI taxonomy): domain Eukaryota; kingdom Metazoa; phylum Mollusca; class Cephalopoda; order Sepiida; family Sepiolidae; genus Euprymna; species Euprymna scolopes. The sequence continues at coordinate 12,834,172 of NC_136489.1, read as the reverse complement.
CCATATTTATATATATATTTCCATATTTATATATATATATCCATATTTATATATATATTTCCATATTTATATATATATTTCCATATTTTTATATATATTTCCATATTTATATATATATTTCCATATTATATATATATTTCCATATTTATATATATATTTCCATATTTATATATATATTTCCATATTTTTATATATATTTCCATATTTATATATATATTTCCATATTTATATATATATATCCATATTTATATATATATTTCCATATTTTTATATATATTTCCATATTTTTATATATATTTCCATATTTTTATATATATTTCCATATTTATATATATATATATTTCCTTATTTATATATATATTTCCATATTTATATATATATTTCCATATTTATATATATATTTCCATATTTATATATATATATCCATATTTATATATATATTTCCATATTTTTATATATATTTCCATATTTTTATATATATTTCCATATTTATATATATATTTCCATATTTATATATATATATTTCCATATTTATATATATATTTCCATATTTTTATATATATTTCCATATTTTTATATATATTTCCATATTTTTATATATATTTCCATATTTTTATATATATTTCCATATTTTTATATATATTTCCATATTTTTATATATATTTCCATATTTATATATATATTTCCATATTTATATATATATTTCCATATTTTTATATATATTTCCATATTTATATATGTATTTCCATATTTTTATATATATTTCCATATTTATATATGTATTTCCATATTTATATATATATTTCCATATTTATATATATATTTCCATATTTATATATATATTTCCATATTTTTATATATATTTCCATATTTTTATATATATTTCCATATTTATATATATATTTCCATATTTATATATATATTTCCATATTTTTATATATATTTCCATATTTATATATATATTTCCATATTTATATATATATATTTCCATATTTATATATATATATTTCCATATTTATATATATATTTCCATATTTTTATATATATTTCCATATTTATATATATATTTCCATATTTTTATATATATTTCCATATTTATATATATATTTCCATATTTTTATATATATTTCCATATTTATATATATATATTTCCATATTTATATATATATTTCCATATTCATATATATATTTCCATATTTATATATGAATATGGAAATATATATATAAATATGGAAATATATATATATAAATATGGAAATATATATAAAAATATGGAAATATATATATAAATATGGAAATATATATAAAAATATGGAAATACTACTTATCCATCCATCTATACTTTTACTATACTTACAGAATATGCAATAACCTATATCTATCAGGTATAACTGTACTCCATTTCAAATGTTCTCTTGTCTCTATACTGAACATATCTAATCTTTCAGTCTTACTAAATGTCCGGTTTGGGCACCAAATCAGAATTTCTAATAGAAAGTAGATCATACTCTAGCACTTTATCCTAATTCCTAAACCTACTAAACCATATCTAACCATACATTCCTAAACCTACTAAACCATATCTAACCATACATTGCTAAACTTACAAAACTATATCTAACCATACATCAACTCGACTCTCTCGATCCAATACTGTAGCAAATTTAACTGCTTCCACTGCATGAATTTTTACGTATGCCCTCTCTCAGTATAAATGAAAATGGACAGCATAATAATGCCCTTTTTAAACCACACTTGAGGAGTGAAAATCTTCTGTAGAAGCTAACCTAAATGCCCGATTTTCCAGGAGATATTAACCTAAATAACCAATAAATATTAACTACCCATGCGGGGTCGCAGAAATACCTGGATTAGGACCCAGGCGCGGGGCGAACCCCCTCGGAGCTGATGGACCCGTAGGTCTTCCCAGGCCATCCGTCTAGGAGAAGGAAAACTCTGAAACTAAACCTAGGGGAGGGAGGCCTCTTCAGTCCTGGACGACAACCTTCCTAGAGCTGGTGACTCAAACAAATCACCGGTTGGCAAACCTAAACTGCTTAAGGAGGAGATAGACTCTGTCTATCGCTCGGCTTTCATACTCCTTCTTTGCCTATTGGCCAGGCGTAGAGGTACTATCACAGGGACTCGCTTGAATCACCCAGTGGTTGACCTTGTTTCCTGACTAGGGTAATGAACGCCGCTTTTACCCACTCCTGCCACATCCCATCCCCCTAAACTGGACACAGTGGGGTGCTTCAGTGCCATATATGTCAGTGCAGTTGGACTGGGCTGGCTTTGCCTAATGGATTGAGGGTACCGGATTGACAGTTCCTGGCTGCTGTTTCCGACTGATAGTACAGGAGCCCTAACTCTTTGGTAGCGCTTAGAGCGGCTGCTCCATCAACAGTTGTAAAATATCGGGATGTTTGTAGTGCCATGTCGCGCATGGAAAGGGACCCTGCACTCATCCCCGGTGGGCTTTCCCGAGGCCACAATCCTGTGGGTGAGGACAGCTGATGGTCTACTTGTATTGCATGTCTGGTATTCTGCACAACTACTTGTTCAGCACCCCCTCACTCATCCACCCTAACTGAAACTTTTAAATAAAATAAAATGAAATGACAGCTCAAGCAAAAGTTACGTTTAAACCAGGACCAAACTCAAAGAAAACCAACCTGCCTCCTCCCTTGAGGCTTGCATTTACTAATATCCGCGGGCTTAGAACTAACTTAGATGATGTTGAGTCATTTCTCCTTGTAAACACCCCGGATATCTTAGCATTAAGTGAAACTAACCTTCACTCCTCCATACCCTCTAACCACTTTAACATGCCTGGTTATCTCCCACTCTACCGTAAGGACTCGGACAGACATATGCATGGACTTGGAGTCTATATTCGAAACACCCTCCCCCTAACTAGAGAAATAAAACTAGAATCAGAGGGCCAGGCCTTTATGTGCTTCAGACTAAATATGCAACACAATATTAGCTACTTATATTTTCTCTACCGCTCTCCCTCAAACCAAGACTGTACCCTAATAAACAAAGTCTCAGACAGCATAGATATAGCACTCTCCCTCGATACTAGCGCACAAATACATGTATTTGGTGACTTCAATGTCCACCACAGTAACTGGCTAGGATTCTCAAATCACACAGACGTAGCTGGTAGCGCCACATATAGCTTCTCTATATCTCATTCCCTATCTCAGATGGTTACATTTCCGACACGTTTCCCAGACCAGCACGATCAACATGCCTCACTTCTAGATCTCTTTCTGACAACAGTTCCCAATGACTGTACAACAAATGCCCATAGCCCACTCGGGAATGCTGATCACGCTGTGATAATGGTAGAAATCAGCCTAAATTCTCGCCCTAAAACTGAAGACCCACTACTCAAAACAACGAGGTATTACAAAAAGGCTGATTGGGAAGCCATCAGGGAGCTCATCAGAGATGCCCCATGGCAAAATATCTTTACTCTTCCAGCGGAACAGTGTGCAAATGAGACAACTGAATGGTTCAAAACTGCTATTGAAGCACATGTTCCCGCACGGAAATACTATAGCAAGCCCCACTCCCCCCAATGGTTTACTTCTGCTTGTGCAGCTGCCATTTGTCAAAGGCAGCATGCGTTCCGCAGATTCAACCGACATAAGTCCAGCTCAAATAAACAGAAGTTTATAGAAGCTAGAAATAATTGTAAGAGAGTGATAGACACAGCTAAGTCAGATTACTCTGAAACCACCAGAAAGCGCATCGAAGCACAGAAATTAGGAACCCGGGATTTTTGGAAAATCTACAACAGCGTAGTTAATAATGGACAGTCAATTATTCCCCCACTAACAAACAATCATGAGGTTGCTTGCACGGCAACTGACAAGGCTAATCTGCTTGCCAGTCGGTTTACCTCAAACTCCACACTGAACTCGGTACACCACTCACTCCCTGATTTTCCTCTGCGAACAGACGCCACACTTGACGACTTGAAAATCACCCCTTCTCAGGTACATGCTATTATAAAAAACCTAGACACCTCTAAAGCATGTGGACCAGATCTCATCCCGGCTGTGCTATTAAAAAAATGCTCTGCCGAGGTTGCTCCAGTTCTGTCCAAACTTTACAATAAATGCCTTAACGAATCTTGTTTTCCCGACTGCTGGAAAACCGCCTCTGTGGTACCAGTCTTCAAGAATTCTGGTGAAAGAACTGACCCACTAAATTATCGCCCCATTAGCCTCCTCCCGCTTTTCGCCAAAATATTTGAGTCCTTAGTTAATAAAGCCCTAGTCCAGCACCTAACAGCTGCTAAACTCTTGACTGACAAACAATATGGATTCAGGCAAGCCCGTTCAACAGCAGATATCTTAACTGTAGTTTCTGAACGTATATACCGTTCATTGGATAAAACAGGGGAGGGTAGAGCGGTGGCCCTTGATATATCTAAGGCTTTTGACAGGGTATGGCACGATGGTCTTCTAAGGAAAATTAGATCATATGGAATCACTGGAAGAATTCATAACGTAATTAAATCCTTCTTAAGTAATAGAAAAATCAAAGTTGTCCTCGACGGACGTACATCCAAACAATATGACATAAATGCGGGAGTGCCTCAGGGGTCTATCCTTGGACCTCTATTGTTCCTGATATTCATAAACGACCTCCCTGATAATATTGTTTCGGAGATGGGTATATTTGCCGATGACACCACTCTCTATAACAGATATGAGGGGAAAACAAATGAACACATATCCAAGAAAATGGCAGAAACACTAGAGGATGACCTCCAATCCGTAGTGGAATGGGGACAAAAATGGTTGGTCTCATTCAATGCTGCTAAGACTAAGCTTGTTTCCTTCAATAACTACAAGAAACCTTCTCTACCACCAATAGCAATGGCCAAGAACACATTGCCTGAAAGTACTTCTTTTAAACTCCTCGGCCTAACGTTTACAGGGAATATGAACTGGAATAGATACATTGAGAGCATTGCCAAGGCTGCTGCAAGGAAGGTTGGCTCCCTCTACCGTGCTAGAAAACTACTTACGCCTGCCAGTATCCTATACCTCTATAAGGCAACCATTCGCCCATGTATGGAGTACTGTTGTCACATCTGGGCTGGTGCATCTGCTGCTTGTCTCTCGCTCCTGGACAGGGTTCAAAAAAGAGTCGCAAACCTGATAGGTCCTGAACTGTCATCTGGGCTTCAACCTCTGTCCCATCGACGAGATGTTGCATCCCTCTGCCTGTTCTACAAATACTTTAATGGTGAATGCTCTGACGAACTGCAAACACTTGTACCTCCCCGACGTAACTACCCCCGACAAACCCGACAAGCTACTAAGTCTCATCCCTTTACAGTGGAGATCCCTAGGTGCAAGAAAGCCTTTTACTCCAATAGTTTCTTCCCCAGAACTGCGGGTCTTTGGAACTCCCTTCCGGGATTCTGCTTTCCCAACTGCAATGATATGCAGAAGTTCAAGTGTAATGTTAACAAACATCTTTCTACTCTTCTCCCTTCATAATGACCCCGCTAATTAATTCCCTAATAGTAGCCCCCTGCTTCAAAGTGGCACTGTGCCTTGTTTGGGGTGAAAATTGAATAAAAAAAAAAAAAAAAAAATATATATATTTCCATATTTATATATATATTTTCATCTTTATATATGTATTTCCATATTTTTATATATATTTCCATATTTTTATATATATTTCCATATTTATATATATATATTTCCATATTTATATATATATATTTCCATATTTATATATATATTTCCACATTTTTATATATATTTCCATATTTATATATATATTTCCATATTTATATATATATTTCCATATTTATATATGTATTTCCATATTTTTATATATATTTCCATATTTTTATATATATTTCCATATTTATATATATATATTTCCATATTTATATATATATATTTCCATATTTATATATATATTTCCACATTTTTATATATATTTCCATATTTATATATGTATTTCCATATTTATATATGTATTTCCATATTTATATATGTATTTCCATATTTTTATATATATTTCCATATTTTTATATATATTTCCATATTTTTATATATATTTCCATATTTTTATATATATTTCCATATTTTTATATATATTTCCATATTTATATATATATATTTCCATATTTATATATATATATTTCCATATTTATATATATATTTCCATATTTTTATATATATTTCCATATTTTTATATATATTTCCATATTTATATATATATTTCCATATTTTTATATATATTTCCATATTTTTATATATATTTCCATATTTTTATATATATTTCCATATTTTTATATATATTTCCATATTTTTATATATATTTCCATATTTATATATATATTTCCATATTTTTATATATATTTCCATATTTTTATATATATTTCCATATTTTTATATATATTTCCATATTTTTATATATATTTCCATATTTATATATGTATTTCCATATTTTTATATATATTTCCATATTTTTATATATATTTCCATATTTATATATATATTTCCATATTTATATATATATTTCCACATTTTTATATATATTTCCATATTTATATATGTATTTCCATATTTTTATATATATTTCCATATTTTTATATATATTTCCATATTTTTATATATATTTCCATATTTTTATATATATTTCCATATTTTTATATATATTTCCATATTTTTATATATATTTCCATATTTTTATATATATTTCCATATTTTTATATATATTTCCATATTTTTATATATATTTCCATATTTTTATATATATTTCCATATTTATATATATATTTCCACATTTTTATATATATTTCCATATTTATATATGTATTTCCATATTTTTATATATATTTCCATATTTTTATATATATTTCCATATTTTTATATATATTTCCATATTTTTATATATATTTCCATATTTTTATATATATTTCCATATTTTTATATATATTTCCATATTTTTATATATATTTCCATATTTTTATATATATTTCCATATTTTTATATATATTTCCATATTTTTATATATATTTCCATATTTATATATATATTTCCATATTTTTATATATATTTCCATATTTATATATGTATTTCCATATTTTTATATATATTTCCATATTTTTATATATATTTCCATATTTATATATATATTTCCATATTTATATATATATTTCCATATTTTTATATATATTTCCATATTTATATATGTATTTCCATATTTTTATATATATTTCCATATTTTTATATATATTTCCATATTTATATATATATTTCCATATTTATATATATATTTCCATATTTATATATATATTTCCATATTCTTATATATATTTCCATATTTATATATATATTTCCATATTTATATATGTATTTCCATATTTTTATATATATTTCCATATTTTTATATATATTTCCATATTTATATATATATATTTCCATATTTATATATATATTTCCACATTTTTATATATATTTCCATATTTATATATGTATTTCCATATTTTTATATATATTTCCATATTTTTATATATATTTCCATATTTTTATATATATTTCCATATTTTTATATATATTTCCATATTTTTATATATATTTCCATATTTTTATATATATTTCCATATTTATATATGTATTTCCATATTTTTATATATATTTCCATATTTATATATATATTTCCATATTTATATATATATTTCCATATTTTTATATATATTTCCATATTTATATATATATTTCCATATTTATATATGTATTTCCATATTTTTATATATATTTCCATATTTATATATATATTTCCATATTTATATATATATATTTCCATATTTATATATATATTTCCATATTTATATATATATTTCCATATTTATGTATATATTTTCATATTTATGTATATATTTTCATATTTATATATGTATTTTCATATTTATATATGTTTTTTTATATTTATATATATATTTCCATATTTATATATATATTTCCATATTTATATATGTATTTCCATATCCTCTGTTCGCTCTTTCTGTCTCCTCTCTTTCTTTACTTTCTCTTCTGTCTTCCCTACTTTTCCTTTTTATTTTCTTGTTGGCTCTTCATTAGTGTTCCCCATTATTTCATAATGGCCTATAAATTTTTAGTACTATTACCTACATATATACTACCACTCCTATTTACCCTTGTATGTTGTATCTTTAATTGTTATTAAACATATCCTATTCGTTCATTCTCATTTCATATCGAAATTTCATTAAGCCATTTTTTCTATATTTGCATTTTGTATAATTCCTGTCCTTTTCCCCTGCTGAGAAGAAGTATTTATCTTCGAAATGCAATGGCCTAAAGTGTTTTTTTTTCTTAACTTTCCTTATTGTTCTGATGATATGATAAAATTATATATAACTTTTATTCCTCATCTTTCATTTAATATTATACACACACACACACACACACACACACACACACACACACACACACACACACACACACACACACACACAAGGGTTGTTCCAAAAGTAAAAATTCCCATTTTTGTAACTTAAAAGGTTGAAGAGCTACAAAAACAGGAGTGGTACCATAAAAATACGCTACCTTTAGTGCTCCAGAAATTATTTTTCTACATTCTCATATGCACTTTTACCATGAATTATATAACATAGAATAGCGTCCAAAACTAATAGACAAAATTTTAAAGCCTAATATTAGAAATAACAACAAAATTGAGAAAAACATTGTCAACAGTATGCTATATACAAATTTATTGATTTTCTCTAACGAATAAGTCTTACTTAGTCATTTGTAAACGTTGCATCAGCCGGCAACATGGTGAAATGCCAAAAACTTGTTTTTACTAATTTTGTCCTTTACTTTTGAACGTTCCTATTTTTAAAATAAATAAATAATTGTTATAATTCTTTTTCTATCCTTTGCAAATGATTCAAATTTTAGTATATTATTATGGATGATAACGACTATCAGTTGTTAAAATTTCAGCTTTTCACAGTTGTTATTTCTAATAAATATTAGGTTTTAAAATTTTGTCGCTTAGTTTTGGACGCTACTGTATCTCTGCTGGTGACACAGCTTTCCAAACAACATACCACCAAGCGAGAGACACTATAGAACAAATCATTGTACAGGATTATCGAATTTTATAGCCTGTTTTATTATATGCTCTATAAAAATTCTGTGATCATAGTTTTATTGATTTTACTAAAGCGTTTGAGTGCATCAAGCTTTCATCTTTTTTGGCAACATTTGGAAGAAGCAAATCTGAATAAACAGCATATAAAATGGAAATGACCTCTGTTGATTCGACTGCTGCAATTAAAACTAATGTAGATACATCACGTCCAATCTGAAGCCTCAATGTGATAAAGCAATGTCCTTTCAACGCTTGTATTCTGCATCATTTTGGCATCAGTTATTTGGAAAACAGACTAATAATTAGCTCAGTTTTTTCAATGGGCAGCCATAATTTGTCTAATCCGAGCTAGCTGCAACTAGCAACTCCAACTCTAACTTGCAGTTATTTAAAAAAAATATAGCCTGACAATTTCCTACAGGGATGAAAGCTTCTGTGTAGCTTAACTTAACTATGAAAATACATTTTCATACATTACTCTCTCTCCCTCTCTCTATCTCTCTATATATATACACACTTGGGGGAAAATTCCTATTTTTATATTGAAAAAAAAAGTTGAAGAGCTAGGAAGACAGGAATGTTATCATTAAAACAAGCGACCTTTTGTGCTCCAGAAATTATTTTTCTACATAGTCACAATCATTCTCAATTCAATGACTCATCTCTACTTATGATGCACGTCTATGACAGGAGTTGCTTTCCTGGAGTCTCACACTATCAATTTCTGCAACAAAGTGATGAAACTTTCAAGCAGTGATGCATAAGTTCAGTCATCATAACAATGCAATTTTCAACCCTCTTTGATCAATCTGAGCAGAATAAAAAATAGGAGGCATTACTTTTTGAACACCCTAATATAATATAATATAATACACACACACACACACATATATATATATATATATATATATATATATATATATATATATATTCTTGGAAGCTTTTTAACCTTAGAAAATATCGTAGTAACAGTTAGTAGTGGAAATTTAGTAAATTATATTAGGGGACGACTCATCAAAAACTTGTTCATATATATATGTTGTATCGTTGTATCATAAAGGGGATCGTGTGCAATTGTCTAATCAGGGTTAACGTCGTGTGATCGTCTACTTGTTCTTTCTATTTGTTCATATGCCGTTGTGTGTGTGTGGTACATGTATTTTAGACATACCTTCATGCGTGTTGAATGTTGGTCCAGCTGGAATCATCTCGTGTCTTGGAGGAAGACTGGTACCTGTTTTGGACGAAGATTCATTTCACTCCAAGACAAGGAATTGATTTTATAATTTTTATTTCACTTTCCAGATGTCTCGCAGAAGGTTGGAAAATGAACCTCTGGCTTGCGTGGTACACGTCAGCGTCCCCCCCCCCCCAGTGAAGGGGAGGAGACGTCTGTGGAGCCGTCCGTCGCCTTCTAAGTCCAAACCAAATCTCAACGATTCAGCTAACCTGATCACGTGACTCACATGCAATCCGATTGGCTGATCTTGATTTCCAGTCAACGTGTCTACAATATAATTTACACACCTCCCTCTCTCACTCGATCCATTCTCTAACATTTTTATATATATATATATATATATATATATATATACACACACATATATATATATATATATATATATTTCAGTATGTATTGTTATAGTATATATATATATATATATATATATTTCAGTATGTATTGTTATAGTATATATATATATATATATTTCAGTATGTATTGTTATAGTATATATATATATATATATATATATATATTTCAGTATTTATTGTTTGAAGTTTAAACTCATTTTCTTCCTGTCATTAGTTAAATTATACTCATTTATTCAATAGCCATGCTTTCTTTTTTCTGCATCCTTGTTCGTTTTTAATGTTTTTTGTTTTGTTTTGTGTTTTTTACTTTTCATACTTCGTCATCTGTTTTGACTTTTCAGAAGAAATGAGTTTTCGTGTGTCAATAATCTTTTTTCCTATTTTTTATTTTTCATGGAATATCTTCTCTAATGTCGTCAGATTCCTTTTGAAGTGTTTCGCATAGATATTGTCTTATTCTCCAATTCATGTGATAGGAGACATAGGATTAGATTGCCATGCAAAACTTTTTCTAATGATTGGTTCCGGCATTAAACTGACAGTCAACTTCGATATTTCTGATTAGCTTTGCATTTTGTATCTTAAATATTCGCAAATAACTTCATGAATTTTATGATTTCAATACTATATATATATGCATATACACTCCTAAAAATTCGTTTTTTGTGTGTGTATTGATATTCATATTAAAAATCCTCTTTTTCTATTTATTTAAAAAGAAAATACAATTTTCTTATATATGGGTTGTGGAATTGCATCCACTAGCAAAAGAGCTAGCTAATTTGCATATTCTTTTAAACATTCATTTTAATTAATTCCCTGTTAGTTTTGTCGGTTTTTTCATGGGATGATCATCTTTAGTTAATTATTACGTGTAATTATATTCATGCAGATATTCTACATGATTTATACTTGCATAATATTTGCATAAAAAGTTTACAGTAAACACAAAATTGTTTCTATACATATTTATGTATACGTATATATTTTTGTTTAATCTTTCTATATATCTATAAAAGTGAACGTGTCTGTGTGTCTCTGTCTGTGTGCATTTCCCTACGCAATAACTCTGTCAATTTTAAGTTTATAGACTCGAAATTTGCTATACAGGGTATTGAGATGTGGGAAAATCGATGTGATCGGTTTTCGGCCAGATATTTGGCTGTTACGGGGTCAAAGTTCAACTATTTGACCTTTGAGAACTCTACCAAAATCCTCCGACAATTTTGGGTCTAAACACTTGGAATTTTAGATATAGGTTTGTTGGACATGCGTCAAACTTAATAACTTGATTTGAGCCCAAAACAAATGTTAAGGGGGTCATAATAGGAGTCAATTTTTAAAAAATTGCTCCTTCTTTTTTTTGCTCAACATACACCTCTAAACAGCCGGGTAACGCCGGGCTGAAATGCTAGTACATATATATTAATGAATTAATATTTCTTACCTACAAACACTAGAGTTTCATGCTTACACAATCACCAGTGTATGAAGTGATAATTACTTTGAACCCAGTCACCTTTTGATTTTGCAGTCTGGTGTTTAACCTCTGTCAACAATTATCATGGGAAAAGAAAGAACATTAAGTCCGATGTTGAGACGCATAGACAAATATAGAAACCTCATCAAATAGGATTTAACAGAAGACTCTTAATGCTTAATTTGACAATGTATTATAATTATCTTAAAAAAGTTCAATTTTACTTGCAGGAAATATATTTTATGAATAAATATCATCTACTCTTACGCACAACACTTAATGTTTCAAGCTAATGTAACCATCAGTGTAGGAAGTGATAATTACTGCCAGTGGAAGTATTCAAACCCAGTCGCAAAGTAACCTGTGACTCTGCATATATATATATATATATATATATATATATATATATATATATATATATATATATATATATATATAATCATATCGTATGTGTGTGTAGTCATCCAAAGACAAATTGTTTCATTGTATGGCAGTTCTAGTCTAGCCGCACTGAAGCGTGGCTAGAGTCACATCCTGTCTGCACATCCCTCGGCTAACATCCACATCTCTGGTGACTTCAACGTCCATAACGTGGAATGGCTGACCCACTCAAATAAGACGGACGATGAGGGGAGGTTCTGTCATGATTTTGCCATTGCTTATGACCTCACTCAGATTGTTTGCGAGACCACACGTGTGTCCGATACTACAGGTCAATATGCAAGCCTCCTAGACCTTTTTCTCTCAACTTCCCCTGAGCTATGTTCATGCTCCATTCTTTCTCCTCTAGGATCCTCCGACCACACCGTCATATCAGTTAAGATAAAAATGGAATGTAATAAAGTCCCCAGACGTACCCCTCTACCGTACTGTATACCGATACTCCATGGCTAACTGGGATAGCTTCCGTACATTTATATCTGATCTACCTCTGCATTCCATGTTTAAAAAGGATGTGTCCTCTATAGTATCAGACCTGACCGAATGGTTAATTGTAGGCATAGACCGATTCATACCATTGAAAAAATTCCAACAAAAACCTACCAGCCAGCCATAGTTCTCCCCAGAATGTGCTGCTGCCATCGCGCACAGAAATCACTTTTTCCATAGTTACCCACGTAATAGATGCACTGAGACTAAAGCTGCTTTCAGGAACGCCAGCAACCACTGTAAAAGAGTAATAAAAAATGCAAGAGAGCTATATGCCCAGTCTGTTAAATCCAAAGTAGCTGATCAGCGGCTTGGTTCCCACCAGTTTTGGCAAATAACAAATACGATCCTGAACAGAAGTGTGCGTTCTATCCCAGCCATTATCAACAGACCAGAGGTCATCTCGTAAGCTTCAGACAAGGCCAAACTATTTGCACAGAGTTTGCAGCTAATTCTACCCTATGCGACGAAGGCCATCAACTCCCCATATTTCCTCCTATAACACAGAACACGCTAGGTAACATACAAATATATGTGCATGAGGTCGCCAAGCTAATAAAGAACCTTGATTCCAGTAAAGCAACTGGCCTTGACGGCATCCCAATTATAGTGTTAAAAAATCTTCAACCAGAACTTGCTCCCATACTTACGAAACTGTTTAAGCGTTGTCTTAAGGAGAAGTGCTTTTCAACACTCTGGAAAACCTCGTCAGTATGCCCTGTATTAAAGAACTCAGGTGATAAGTCATCTCCCTCTCAGTACAGACCAATAAGTCTCCTGTGTGTCATGAGTAAGTTGCTGGAATCCATATTAAATAGAGAAGTAGTCAACCACCTCAGCAGAAATAACCTTCTTAGTGACACGCAATATGTTTTCCGTTCTGCAAGATCTACAGCAGATGTGATAACGGTTATACCTCATAGGATTAGTGATTCTCTTGACAAAGGCTTCCTTTCCAGGGCAATTGCTCTTGACATATCAAAGGCCTTCGACAAGGTATGGCATAAAGGCCTACTTCACAAAATATCCAGCCACGGTATAACTGGAAATATTCTCTCTATCATTAAATCATTTCTCTCTGATAGGCTCATTTGATGGACAAAAATCAGAGGCCTGCAGTATTAATGCTGGAGTCCCTCAAGGGTCCATCCTTGGCCACACTCTCTTCCTGATCTATATCAAGGATCTCCCTAAACACATACTTAAATCATTCGTTGACATCTATGCTGATGACACGACCATCTATGGCAACACATCAAAGGCTGTAAATGACAAAGCTCTCTGATTCTCTCTCCTCTGATCTCGAACGAGTGGTTCAGTGGAGGAAGACGTGGCTGGTTACCTTTAATGCATCTAAAACCAAACTCCTATCTTTACATCATCAAAGCTCTGATCCCCATCTGGCATCAATTAAAATGGATGGCTCTCGTCTAGGAGAAGCCCCATGTTTTGACAAGCTTCTGGGTTTGACCTTTACTCCTGATCTGAAATGGAACACGTACATCAAGTCTGTTGCCAAGGTCGCTGGAAATATGGTGGGATCCTTCTACCGCTCAGAAGATATCTCAATACTGATGCAATTCTGTATCTATATAAAAGCCAAGTACGTCAAAGAATAGAATACAGCTGCCATATCTGGGCAGTAGCTTCTAAAAACAGCCTATCCTGCCTTGACAGAGTACAAAATAGACTTTGTGGCTTAGTGGGGGATGCCCTTTTCTCTTCCCTGCAGCCTCTCTCCCACAGAAGAGACGTTGCGAGCCTATCTTTTTTTTATCGTTATTTTCATGGCAGGTGCTCGTCTGAACTCCAATCTCTGGTCTCCCCTCGCCAATCTTTTACAAAAACCACCCGTCTAGCTGAATCCACTGTCAAAAACTTTCCCCACTCTTTATCTATGCCTTAATCAAAACGTAGATTCCATGAACAAAGCTTCTTTCTTAGAACTGCACGCCTGTGGAACCCTGTTCCGTCTGCCTGCTTCCCACCTGATTAAAACCTGGATGTCTTCAAGTCCAACGTAAACAAATTCCTAATAAACCGCCCCCTTAAGTAGACACTTTATTAAATCTCCACACTAACGTATTATACTTACAATAACCCTTCTCACTGAGTGGCTTCTGGGCCTTGATAAGTGGTGACCACCTTGTAAAAAATAAGAAAAAAAGAACCAGAGTTCGAACCTACAACCATCAAGTCGTTAGTCGGCAGTTCTTTCCTCTGGCCTATGGGATGGTGCCCGCAAACCACATCCTCCAATGTCTTTTTATTTAAACATTTGACCCCCACTATTTACAATTTACAATGCTCGATTTGTTTGTTTACAAACAAAATTCTTTAAATGAATATACCAATCAGTGTCTGATTTTCTTGTATTTTAAAATCAGTTTCATTTAGCTGAAAAGATGAATTTTATTGTATTTAACAAATAAAAAATAGGAAACGGTAAAATCATGTAGAATTATAATTGTAATTTTAATATTCCGAGCATTCCCCTCATATGGATTTTAAAGCGGTACAATTTAATAAATTTATTGGAGTAGCTGACTCTCATTCTATCAGCTATGACTGGGTAGACATCTTAAGTAATTCGTAATTGTTATCTTAGTATCGCCTGTAGAGAGGATCGAACCTTTAACCTTCAGAAATCTAATCTAAGTATTACTTTTACCTATTGCCCTTTGGCTTCTTGTAAAAGTTACATCAGTGGAAGCATTGTAAGAATAACTAATAAAAACTAAGATAAGAATAATAATCAAAATGTTGGGAACTACACTTTGAAATATTATTTGCACAAAATATAAAAACATCATATAACAAATTAGGAACAAGGCCAATCAAAAGTGTAAGTATAATGGGTGTTGTTGAAGGTCATCTTTACTTAAAACGATCTTTCTCTTAACTAGAACTATCTCAGTCACCACAATACCGCATTCACTCCAGTTAAGTTAAACCCAAATTTGAAAAAAGTGTTATTGAATCATAAATATGTAACATGGAAAAAGGCTGCCCCCTTTCCATGTAAATAAGAAGAATATTAGATAAGTGAAAATGAGATTAGGATAAGCCTAGAATCGAACCTTGTAAGCAAGGTTAAGAAATGGAATGTTAGAAATTTAGTCTAGTGTTAAATTCTATTAGAATAGTTAAATATTGTTTATATCGGAAAAAGAGTTGATTGTCCATTCTTTTAGAAATCGAAATATAAAAAATGTTAGCTAAAAGAATGAACAATGCAAATTAAAAATATATTGTTAAAAATATGTTAGAATATAATTTGAGGATTCTTTTGTTTGCCAAAAGTGTGTTTTGGACAAACATATGTAAAGCCACGTGAAAATTAATCACGTTTGTAAACACACTTCTGACGTCATAGACGGAGGAGATTCTCAATATAGGATCAAAGAGTTAGTTAGGAGAGTCAGAGAGTTAGCAGTCAGTTGGTCAGTTGGAATCAGAGCCCCTTTGAGGCGAGGGGAGATGAGTAAATCAATGTAGCAATACAGTTGAATTCCTGACGTCATCGACCGGCTGATAAGATGAATAAAGAAGTCATCATTATGTTTTAACTGTTGTCTTGTGTCATCCTTCATCATGAACGATAGATAATTGTGTTTATCATCTTATAATGAACATTGTGTGACCCTTCGAAGATTATGTATCTCCCCTCCTCTGTGTTAAGAACTGTGTGTCATATCACCCTCTCCTCTAATATGTGCTAAAAGAACTGTAATATATATATAAAAGTCTTCTCTCCCTCATCATCGTTATCGTTATGTCTGTATTACATGAGTCCCGTTATATATGTGCCCCAATATGAGTCCCCGTTAATGTACTACACAACAAATATATACAGAAATACTACTCTAAAATGCCGGACCTTAATCAAAAGACCAAGGAACCATAAAAATGATAGGCTGCTTGAATGCTAAATTACATCTTTTTTAGCAGAGTAAAACAAGAGAGAGAGAGAGAGAGAGAAAGAGAAAGAGAGAGAGAGAGAGAGAGAGAGGGGAGTGAGCTGGGTGAATGATAAAAGGAAAAAGACAGAAAAGGAGGAGGGGGAAAGAGAGAACGATATAGAGACGGCTAGAGAGAGAGAGAGAGAGAGAGAGAGAGAGAGAGAGAGAGAGAGAGAGAGAGAGAGAGAGAGAGAGAGAGAGAGAGAAAAAACAAGAGAGGAGGGAGATAGAAAATTTAAAATTAAGATGTTACACACTTTATTTAACATCTAATTTTCTATGATCCAGGGTAACGCCGAGTAGCCCTGCTAGTAATATTCGAGTCTTCATTTTCATAATCGAATTCTGAGAATGGAGCGAATGGTGGGTGGGAAGCTAAATAAAGTAAGAAATGTGATAAACATTGAACATATTTCGTTAATGTATCTTCCTATAGCGAAACTGTCAATTAATCTCTATTCTGATTGGAGGATTCTTTTAATTTATCTTATTTTTATCTCACATAGTGTCATAGTTTATAACGATGGCTGTGAGCATCTTTTTATTAAATTCTATATTCTTTATCTCCTGATGGGAGCGAATCAGGAAATGATACCTGCGTAGATTATTCATATCTTTGCGCTTTCATAGACATTTGCTTGAATCTACAATTTTTCCCCCATTTTCGATCTCTCATTATAATGTTTTACAAACATGAATTAGATTTGTATGAAAAGCTCCCCCTTTCTCTTTCCTCTCATTAATATGTGACACTTTGATACCTAGTTATACATACGTTTGGCTCTAGTTCAGCATTATCTCTCTCTCTCTCTTTATATATATATATATATATTTCATCATTATTTCTATGTGTGTATATATATATATATATATATATATATAATTCATCATTATTTCTATGTATATATATATATATATATATATATATATATATATATATATATATATATATATATATGTATATATCTCCATACACCTATAAAATGGATTTCTCACTCTGGCATTAATAGTAAAAACCTATCTTTTCTAGTTTAAAATTACTAAAACGGACTTCTTGATATACTCAGTCAAGTATATGCGAGCAACTTCATGAAGGTTAACTAATTTCTACATTCCTTTGAAAAACGTTTTATTAAATACTTATTTATTTTTATGGTTTCTTATTAGTTGATTGGTTTCGTTTAACTCTTATGCTTAATTCTATATATCCATGATTTCTATATCCTGCATGATTGTGTTGCATGTAGGATGAAAACAGGGACTTGTGTTATATATATATATATATATATATATATATATATATATATATATATATATAACACTATATATATATAAACTGACTTTGTCCTTGTGTGTGCGAAATTCTCTAGCAAATTTCTCTCTGAATTAATTGCAAGCGAACTCGTCAGGTAAAACAAGATTAGCACGTGTAGATGAGCTTAATGAAAAAGGTAAAGCCTATTTTGAACTTTTGGAGCAGTAGAGGACCGGATGAGAGGCATGGGTTAGAGTTTGTTTTGTAGTGAAAAATGCGTTTATAAGCAAACTATCTGGACCTCAAAAGAGTTAGTGACTGACTAATGACATTGAGACTCCCTCTCTCCAATAGGAGAAAGTTTGCCATTTCGTCAGTGCACACACCCTGCCATGACTAAGACTGATGAGGTCAAAGATTAGTTCTATAAAGACCTGAACACCATCAAAGGTGCAACAACATATTTAAACAAGCTCATCATTCTTGGTGACTTTAATGTGAGAACAGTCTATAACAATGCTGCCTGAGAAGATGTGATAGAGAGCATGATATTGGAAAATGCAATATTAATGGCCTTCTTCTCCAACCCTGTTCTGAGCATAACCTTATAACAAACTCTGTGTTTTGTCCTATTCACAAAAGGAAGCCATGAATGCATCCTTGCTCAAAGAACTAGCATCTGATTGACTATATCATTATTAGGAAAAGGCAAATATAAAACACATGTATTACTAGAGCCATGTGTTCAGCTGAGTGCTCGACAGATCACTGTCTCATAATGGCTAAGCTCAATCTGCATATCCAACCAAAGGAAAGATTACATTAAAACGATTGCATGTCAACTAGCTGAAAATAGAATCCGTCCAGAAATATTTCTATGAAACTCTGGCAGAATGCTTTGAATCTATTGCAATAGATTGTAAAGACGTGGAAGCAACATGAGAAGAAATCTACGAGACTGTACAACACAGCTATAGAGTACCTTCTGTTAATCTCCAGTAAACACAACGACCGGTTTCATACACGATGATTACTAATTTACTAAATGAGAAGCATTATGTCCACAACATTGAAGACTCTTCCTCCAAATAAACAGTTTGTGTAGCAACGTTCAGTTAAAGTTCAGATTGATGCAATCTAATTGTTGTTTACCAGGAAAGCGTGCGGCTCAAACTCTATCCCAACTGAAATATACAAAGTGGTGGAACCCTGACTGAAAAAATTCCATCAGCATTTCTGGCAGAAGAAGGTACTTTCCCTTACCTTTCCAGCTGACTACATTATGGTCGTCTTCATGCCCAATGTAAAAACTTTTTGATGCACCATTCCCATTAAGTAATCCTACTTACCAAATTTACACTACTAACGATTACTATGATATTGTCCCATTGACTACCATACGCTAATTAGCACTTATCCTCGAGTAACATCAGGACCTTGATAAGTAGTGATGCTTTTGTAAAGAAAGAAATGCAAAAATAAACACATATTTTAGCATTAGTCTAGTGTAAAGCACTAATTCTGAATCAACAGGTTATCATTTTTGCTCGTATTTAACGTACACATGTGCATCCAGTTTTTACTATGACTTATTGTGAACATAACGAACATGACATAACATAATAAACAAACAATAATGAACATAACATAGCATAATAACCATAAAGTAACATAATAAACATAACAAACATAACATAATGAACATAATATAACATAATGAATATAACATAAAAAACATAGTGAACATAACATAATGAACATAACATACATAAAAAACATAACACAATAAATATTACATTATGAACATGACATAATAAACATAACATAATAAATATAACATAATAAACATAATGTAATGAGCATAACATAATAAACATAATGTAATAAACATAACATAATAAACATAACATGATAAACATAATGTAATGAACATAATGTAATAAACATAACATAATAAACAAAATATAATGAACATAAATTAATAAACATAACATGATAAACATAATGTAATAATCATAATGTAATAAACATAACATAATAAACATAATATAATGAACATAACATAATAAACCTAATGTAATGAACATAATATAATAAACATAATGTAATGAACATAATATAATAAACATAATGTAATGAACACAACATAATAAACATAATATAATTTTCATAACATCATGAACATAATGTAATGAACATAACATCATGAACATAATGTAATGAACATAAATTAATAAACATAACATGATAAACATAATGTAATAATCATAATGTAATAAACATAACATAATAAACATAATATAATGAATATAAATTTATAAACATAACATGATAAACATAATGTAATAATCATAATGTAATAAACATAACATAATAAACAAAATATAATGAACATAAATTAATAAACATAACATGATAAACATAATGTAATAATCATAATGTAATAAACATAACATAATAAACATAATATAATGAACATAAATTAATAAACATAACATGATAAACATAATGTAATAATCATAATGTAATAAACATAACATAATAAACATAATATAATGAACATAAATTAATAAACATAACATGATAAACATAATGTAATAATCATAATGTAATAAACATAACATAATAAACATAATATAATGAACATAACATAATAAACCTAATGTAATGAACATAACATAATAAACCTAATGTAATGAACATAATATAATAAACATAATGTAATGAACACAACATAATAAACATAATATAATTTTCATAACATCATGAACATAATGTAATGAACATAACATCATGAACATAATGTAATGAACATAACATCATGAACATAATGTAATGAACATAACATAATAAACATAATGTAATGAACATAACATCATGAACATAATGTAATGAACATAACATAATAAACATAATGTAATGAACATAACATAATAAACACAATGTAATGAAAATAACATAATAAACATAATGTAATGAACATAACATAATAAACATAATGTAATGAACATAACATCATAAACATAATGTAATGAACATAACATAATAAACATAATGTAATGAACATAACATAATAAACATAATGTAATGAACATAACATAATAAACATAATGTAATGAACACAACATAAGAAACATAATGTAATGAACACAACATAATTAACATAATGTAATGAACATAACATAATAAACATAATGTAATGAACACAACATAAGAAACATAATGTAATGAACACAACATAAGAAACATAATGTAATGAACACAACATAATAAACATAATGTAATGAACATAACATAATGTAATGAACATAAATTAATAAACATAATGTAATGATCAATAAACCATTAACATAATAAACATAATATAATAAACATAATGTAATGAACATAATATAATAAACATAATGTAATGAACATAACATCATGAACATAATGTAATGAACATAACATCACGAACATAATGTAATGAACATAACATCATGAACATAATGTAATGAACATAACATAATAAACATAATGTAATGAACATAACATAATAAACATAATGTAATGAACATAACATAATAAACATAATGTAATAAACATAACATAATAAAAATAATGTAATGACCACAACATAAGAAACATAATGTAATGAACGTAACATAATAAACATAATGTAATGAACATAACATAGTAAACATAATGTAATGAACGTAACATCATGAACATAATGTAATGAACATAACATCATGAACATAATGTAATAGACATAACATCATGAACATAATGTAATGAACATAACATAATAAACATAATGTAATGACCATAACATCATAAAAATAACGTAATTAACGTAACATAATAAACATAATGTAATGAACACAACATAATAAACATAATGTAATGAACATAACATCATGAACATAATGTAATGAACATAACATCATGAACATAATGTAATGAACATAACATAATAAACATAATGAAATGAACATAACATAATAAACATAACATAATGAACATAACATAATAAACATAATGTAATGAACATAACATCATAAACATAATGTAATGAACACAACATAATAAACATAATGTAATGAACATAACATCATGAACATAATGTAATGAACATAACATCATGAACATAATGTAATGAACATGACATAATATACATAATGTAATGAACATAACATAATAAACATAATGTAATGAACATAACATCATGAACATAATGTAATGAACATAACATCATAAACATAATGTAATGAACATAACATCATAAACATAATGTAATGAACATAACATCATAAACATATTGTAATGAACGTAACATAATAAACATATTGTAATGAACATAACATAATAAACATAATGTAATGAACACAACATCATAAACATAATGTAATAGACATAACATAATAAACATAATGTAATGAACATAACACCATGAACATAATGTAATGAGCATTACATAATATACATAATGCAATGAACATAATATAATAAACATAATGTAATGAACATAACACCATGAACATAGTGTAATGAACATTACATAATATACATTATGTAACGAACATGACATAATATACATAATGTAATGAACATGACATAATATACATAATGTAATGAACATAACATAATAAACCTAATGTAATGAACATAACATCATAAACATAATGTAATGAACATAACATAATAAACATAATGTAATGAACACAAGATAATAAACATAATGTAATTAACATAATATAATAAACATAATGTAATGAACATAACATCATAAACATAATGTAATGAACGTAGCATAATAAACATAATGTAATGAACATAAATTAATAAACATAATGTAATGAACATAACATAATAAACATAATGTAATGAACATAACATAGTAAACATAACATAATAAACATAATATAATGAACACAACATAATAAACATAATATAAAAAACATAACATAATGAACATTACATAATGAACATAATGTAATGAACATAACATCATAAACATAACATAATAAACATAACATAATGAACATAACATAATAAACATAACCTAATAAACATAATGTAATGAACATAACATAATAAACATAATAAAATGAACATAACATAATAAACATAACATAATGAACATAACATAATAAACATAATGTAATTAACATAATATAATAATCACAATGTAATGAACATAACATAATGAACATAATGTAATGAACATAACATAATGAACATAACATAATAACCATAATGTAATTAACATAATATAATAACCATAATGTAATTAACATAACATAATAAACATAATGTAATGAACATAACATAATGAACATCACATAATGAACATAACATAATGAACATAATGTAATGAACATAACATAATGAACATAATGTAATGACAATAACATAATAACCATAATGTAATTAACATAATATAATAACCATAATGTAATTAACATAACATAATAAACATAATGTAATGAACATGACATAATGAACATAACATAATAAACATAACATAATAAACATAACATAATTAACATAACATAATGAACATAATATAATAAACATAATGTAATTAACATAACATAATAAACATAATGCAATGAACATAACGTCATAAACATAATGCAATGAACATAACATCATAAACATAATGTAATGAACATAATATAATAAACATAATGTAATGAACATAACATAATGAACATAATGTAATGAACATAACATAATAAACATAATGTAATGAACATAACATAATAAACATAATGTAATGAACATAACATAATAAAAATAATGTAATGAACGTAACATAATTAACATAATGGAATGAACATAACATCATAAACATAATGTAATGAACGTAACATAATTAACATAATGTAATTAACATAACATAATAAACATAATGTATTGAACATAACATAATAAAAATAATGTAATGAACATAACATCCTGAACATAATTTAATGAACATAACATAATAAACATAATGTAATGAACATAACATAATAAACATAATGTAATGAACGTAACATAATAAACATAATGTAATGAACGTAACATAATTAACATAATATAATGAACATAACATAATAAACATAACATAATCAACATAGCGTAATGAACATAACATAATGAACATAGCATAATGAGCATAACATAATAAACATAACATAATAAACATTACATAATGAACATAACATAATGAACATAACATCATAAACATTACATAATAAACATAACATAATAAACACAACATAATGAACATAACATAATAAACATAACATAATAAACATTACATAATAAACATTACATAATAAACATTACATTATAAACATAATGTAATAAACATAACATAATGAACATGACATAATGAACATAACATAATGAACAGTACATAATAAACAGTACATAATGAACATAATAAATTAACATAATATAACATTAATGAACATTACGTAATGAACATATCATAATGAACATAATCGGAGTTCACTCTCATTACTATCAGATTTCGGATAAAAAGAAAAATTCACACCATATTCTTTTGTTTATTACATTTTAATTTTGTAGTTCTGTAGTTTTTCTCAGCTGCAATCAAAGTTCTTGGCGCGTGAGCGCTTGATTTTGTTGTTCCATCCTCATACTTATGGAGTAATGCAGCACCAACTCCGTAATCACTGGCGTCCGTTGCTAGTACCATCTCCTTTTCTGGATCGAAATGCGCTAATGCCAGATCTGACAGTAGACATTTCTTAATTTTCTGGAAAGCAGATTCACATTCCTTTGTCCAATTCCACCTACTGCCTTTTTTAGTTGCTCGTTAAGAGGAGCTCTAAAATTATGCACATTAGGGATGTATATCGCATGATATTGTACCAATCCCAAAAATGACGTAGTTTTTGTTATGGATTTGGGGCAGGCATCTTTTCGGTTGCTTTAGTCAGTTGTGAATTTGGCCTTTGTCCATCTTCGTCAATTATGTTACCCAAGTATTTTATCCTTTCCGTGAAGAAATCGCATTTCTCCAGATTCAATCTGAAACTAAACACCTCCATTCTCTTAAGTAGTACTTCTCTGACGTGCTTCTTACGCTCTTGCAAATTACTGCTCTTATCAAGACATCGTCAAGGTATGCCATTGCAAATTCCAACCTTGCGAGCAGCGTATCCATTATCTGTTGGAAGAGAGCAGGAGCGACCTTTAAACCGAAAGGAAGCCTCTCTAGCTTGAAGATATCCTTATGCGTGTTAATGCACAGGTACTTTAAGCATTCATCATTTACCTTGATTTGCAAGTACGCGTCTGAGAGGTCTATCTTGGAAAATTTTTTTCCTCCGCTTAGTTTTCAGAATAGATCTTCTGCCGACGGAAGGGGATAATTGTGGTCCTTTAAACAACCATTCAGGTCCGTTGAGAAATCAGCACAAACTCTGATTTTGTTATTCTTTTTTTCATATATACAGTCGGGCTGGCCCAATCCCTATGGTCAACTTTTTCAATGACATCTGTAACCCCTCACGCGAGAAGGTGGTTAAGGACCCCTTTTTATCTAGAAATCTCGATTCGTGTAGTCTAGTCTTCTCTGAGGTTGATACATGAAATCTGGTATGCTGAAAGCGAATATTGAAGCAGCAGGCAAGAAGAAAGACAAACTCATGTAGTCTATCTACAGAAGCTTAATTTCACAAAATTATGTACAAATATTTTTACAAATCTCATTCAGTTTTTTGTAAGTTTTTTCCAAAGTCTCAAATCTCTTCACAGACAGCGACAGACAGTTGAATGAGGAAGATGGAGGGGTCACCTCTCCAGGGAATGGCGGGTTTATACGATCTGTTCTCCCCGAATTCAACAAGCAATCTGCTTAATTTTAGAGCGTATCGACCCGATGTTGGTGGGGTTGAAGTCTCCCCAGCCAATCAAATCACGCTAAGCCCCAACGATCTAAGACCCCATTCAATACTAAAAATCCCATAACCTCGAGGTCATCAGCCATCACTCAGCAAGTGCAATATGTTCGTCTAACATCCTCGCATTTCCTGTTGTTGAGTTTTTCCCCAATAACAAATATCTCAGGTTTTTCCAACCAAAAAACAAATATATCTATTTT
Source organism: Euprymna scolopes (assembly GCF_053919585.1). Lineage (NCBI taxonomy): Eukaryota > Metazoa > Mollusca > Cephalopoda > Sepiida > Sepiolidae > Euprymna > Euprymna scolopes. The sequence goes on along the minus strand of NC_136489.1, from coordinate 12,807,674 downwards.
TACAATGAATTAAAATATATCTATATTTATTCACCCTAAATTCCCGAGGCACCTACTGTTACCCGGGATCGGTCAAAAAGCTATCTCAGCGTAGTTCTAAAGCTCCTCAATGAGGGATTACGTTACACATCTAACTGTTGAATCTCTCCAACTCCTTCGTGATTGCGTCCATCGATGAAAAAATACATTTCTTTTAGGTTTGAACACTGGGGTGACATCTTTCTTCACTTCAAATTTGGCTTCTACTTTCACACAGTGTCCAAGTCCTTCGGTAACAACTCTTGGGAATTATGCTTTTACATCGTCCAGGAAGCCTTCGACTTGGTTCGATTTCTCTGTGTTCAACCTATTACAAAAAGAATTAACTGGTCGTTCCTATAAGTTAAACAGAACAAACCAATCCACTCCAAATAGACTTGTGTTCCTTCCTGGTACCACGTACACTTTGGACTTGCGTGTCTGACCACCAAATGTCACGTTGCACCTCAGTTCTCCTTTGAATTACAACTTTTTGCCGCATATGCTCTTCGCCATCTTGCTGGTTTCCCTTAGTTCAGGTCGATCGATCCTTCTCCAGATATCTTCATCTATGATGCTGATGTCCGCACCACTATCCAGGAGTAATGTTACAAGATGTCCATTTATGTGAACATCAACATACTTACGCCTTTCGCAACTTTTCTCTTTCCTTGTGTGAAGGGCAATCACTTTGTTGGTCCTTCGCTTTTTCTTCTGGTCACAGTACATTCTCTTGTGGCCTCTGAATCCACATTCGTAACATATCCTATTCCTGAACCATCAGGTCTTTTTGGCGTGTCTCGTACTTTCGCAGTATTCACAATTTTGGTCCTTGTGCATTCTGGGGGCTTTTGTTCTTGGGTCTTTTACGTTCTAGAGATCTTTTGCCTTTTTACATGTTGTACCTTGTAAACGCTTTTTTCTTCAATGCGGGCGTTGTCTCTCTTGATATTAATGAGACGTTGACATTCCTCGGTAACTTTTTCTAAAGTTATATTTGGGTCTGACTCCATAATTGTCAGGATCCGGGATCTTTGTCCCTTAGTGATGTGAGTCCCTGCACACAGATCAAGCATTTAAATAAATCCGCAGAAATTTCATTTATTTAAATGATTCACATAAGCAATTTACAGTACAAGCATACTCTAGATAATCTTCAGGTTCCGATTTCTGTAAATTTAAACATTTTGTAGAGTCGAAGAAAATGAAGGGAGGAAGCGCCCACGTGTCTGCGCGTCATGCCTTACCTTGGAACGCTCCTACGGTGTGCATACGTGCATGGCCGAAACATGAAAGAAATTCCAAAATGGCGCCGTCCTCATCTTGTAGATTGTGCGATCATCACTGGGCCCCACGTGACCGTTCTTTGGCTGCTGATTGGCCGAGGACGAACGCCGGAAGGATAAAGGGAGTGTGTTTGGAACATGGGTGTGTCTTTTCTAGGATCGACGTCAGTGTGATCGTATCGGTGAACTGCTGCAGCTTTAAGAGTACTTTAGTGTGTGTGTGTGATTTTTTGGGACTTGCTCGTCTGCTGACTTTACAGGACTTTCTTTCCTGCTGATTCTACAGGACCTGCCCTTCTGCAGAACTTGGAACAAAACTTCAGGCCCTTTCTTTCTTTTCACACGTAGTCGCCTAAAAAGGTAGAATCCGACTTACTTGTGAAACGGCTTTAGTTTTACATTTATATCTAGAAAAGTGGAAAAGGCTATCTCTTTTATTAAATATTCTAGATAAAGTATTGATTGTCTCTTCAAAGGTCACTTCTTCCGGTTTTTTAGGTAAAGTTAAGTTAGCATACTTTGTGTTTTCGTCAGTACCTAGTTTTTGAAGTAACAGCGTAACTTTTTCTTCGTCGGTTCAGTCCGAACACCTTTTTGTAAAAACTGTTTCATACCTTCTATAGTATGCTGGAAATGTAACGCCAGTATCGGGAGAGTAGTGAACTTCCGACAAAGAGTTTGAAATACCCTCTGCAGAAAATTTTTTTTTCTCAGTTGTCGAGGTTTGAATTAATTTTTCCAAATTCTTTTGTTGAGTCGACATTTGGCGTTGAAGTACTTTTGTTTGTTCTTGCTTTGCCTCTAAAGTTATTGTGTCATTTCCTGCTGTTGTTGTGGCTGTTGTTGTTGTTGCTGCACTAAGAATTGTCGTCATTTTTTACTGTTCCTGAATGCTAAGAGTTAACTCAGCCAATTGTTCCATTTTAGCTTAAAAAATGTCTTTCAAAATTTACAACAATGATTCTACTAAAGTTCGTAAATATGCATTTTCGCAAACTAGCAACAATACTTCTACAAGTTTTGCAAGAATAAATGTTCCAACAAAGTTCATACAATTTAGCAATAATAATTCTACAGATTTTGCAAAATAAACTGCTTCAACAATTTTACGCAATAAGACCTTTTCAAATTCACACAACAAGTAGTTCTAATTAATTTACCCGAAACAATGATGAACAAACTGTTTTTCAACAAAAATACGGTTGCACGTGAAAAAAAAATTATAACAATAGTATCTGTTTTGTTTAGAGAAAAGAAATCGTAAGAGTTCTTTTTTTTTCTTTCTAAAAACTCATAATCCTATGGTGCCAGGTTCGAATTCAGTTTGCGTTTCCCAAATATTTTTTCGTCAAAAATATAAATAAAGTTCACTTTACCTTGGATTTGTTATGACAATATTTTCAAATACAATTTTTTTACCTTTCAGTGAGTTCTTATAGGAGAAATACGTACTTTTCACTACTTTATGTAGGAAAATTCGAATAGTTCTTTGTCGCACGTGATCGTAATGGTAGTTCAGTAACGAAATCCTTGTAAATTTTCGTAAAATACAATTTGTCATCCGTACCAACTGTTTCTGAGGCAGAAGACTTTAAACGCCCTCTGCTATCCAAATCACGGATAACTAATCAGCACATAATTGTGTGATATATTTAAGAATTCGTAAGTAGTTACCAACATATCCTTAAAGTTTGAAGCCATTAAAACTTTTTCTCGTAAGCATTCACGTTCTTTCTTGTAAACATTGAAGTGTTTTTTTTTTTTAGGCTTTGAAGGTTTTACTCGTAAAAATTCAAATTCCAAGTTCTGTCTCTTAGGCATTGGAATTCTTTCTCGTAGCCATACAAATTATTTCTCGTAGCCATTCTACTTCTTTCTCGTAAGCATTCAAGTTCTTTCTGGAAGACATTCAAGTTATTTTCGTTGGCATTCAAATTATTTCTCGTTGGCATTTAAGTTATTTCTCGTTGCAATTCAAGTTATTTCTCGTGGGCATGCAAGTTTTTCTCATAGGCATTCAAGGTAATTGTCACAGGCATTCAAGTTAATTTTCGCAGACATTCAAGTTATTTCACGTAGTCATTTAAGTTCTTGTAATGTGCATCCAGGAGACAAGCGCCCGCGTGTTTGTGTGTTGTGTGGGTGCGTAAGAGAGACGGATGAAAAGGAAAGACTTACCTCGGGGCCGGCTCGGCGTCGCCGACCGAAAATAGAGAAAGAAAGATCAAGATGGCGGCCGCTGTATGTTGTAAAGTATGATATCTCGCAAAGTCACGTGAATTCACGCAATATGCAAATTTAGTCGGCTGGCAACGGCCATAAAAGCTGGTGACTGAAAGACGTTGGGAGGGCGATGATTGACTTGGTCGGGAATCGTGTTGCTGTTGCTTCTCGTGCCGTGTGGGTGTGAGCATATCTTACCGTTGTTGGGACCGTTCTGAGTAACCGATTGTTGGGTCTGTTCTGAGTAACCGTTCGCGTCCGTCTAGGTACCTTGCTAGTTGGATTCCGTGCAGAACCGGTGTTTACTGGTTATTGAATTGCTTTACATTGCTGCAACATTATACATTTACAGAGGACCAGTACTTTTAAAGGATTTTCCTTATACATCTACAGAGGGCGCAGTAATTTTACAGGACTTTACTTACACATTTCCTACAAGCTATTTCGGCTATTTGCCCTCTAGGACTATGACCGATTCGAAATTCGACTTAAAGCTCATACCCGAGTTTGACGGGTCCACGTCCATTGTCGACTGGGTTGAAAGGGTCGAGCTGACGTGCGACCTTTGTGAGGTAAAAAGGGTACAGACTGTGATTCTCCTGAGATTGGCTGGGGGTGCCTTGAGTGTGTATCAGCAACTCAGTGCTGCCGAAAAGGGAGATGTCACCGCAGTTAAAGCTGCGCTGTACAAGGCATTCGCCATGGATCCTTGTACGGCCTATGAAAAATTTGCTTCCCGAAAACTTCTACCGGAGGAAAGCGTGGACGTTTTCTTCGTGGAGTTAAAGAAACTCGCAGTCCTATTCGGTGGAGTGGTGTCGGAGCGGACGCTCGTGGACGCTCACGGACGCCTTTGTGGCGGGCCTTCCCACTCGGGTGAAGCAGCTATTGAGAGCCTCAACCAGTGTTTCAACAACGCCCATGGAACACTTGATGGAACGTGCTCGAGCCATCATCAAAGATGAGGAGGACCTGGGGAAACCAGTTGTGATTGCGACACAGACAGGCCAGATTGGCGCTCGGGAGATTCCGAATCAGAACCCTGCAAGCAATGGGAAATGTTTTCGCTGCGGCCGACGTGGACATTTTGCAAGGAATTGCACCAACAGGGGGCGTGTGCGCTGTTTTAATTGTGGTGGTTTGGGGTATCTAGCCCAAAACTGTGCGGGAAACGTATCAGGGGAGAGGACGTCAGTGCCGCCCTGCTCCCCGAGCAAAATTTGAACAAGCCTCAACCAATGATGACCGTCTATGTAAACAGTATACCCTGCTCAGCACTTCTAGACTCAGGCTGTTCGCATACTATAGTGAGCGCCAGGCTGTGTCCAAGTTGGACTAAGAGAAAGATCAAAGTCACCATGATAGGAGGCGAGACCCAGACATGCTGTGGAGCTGGAACTGTCGAGGTCTACACGGACACCGGTGCAGCCACTAAGATCAATGTGCTCGTGACCCAAGGAAATCTCCTGGGGTTTTACCTGTTGCTCGGATACGATGCCATCAAGGCGCTGGGGGGGGGAGTCGCAATTCATCGGGATGGAAAAGTGCGATTCTTGGAGGCCCCAGTGTGTGCAGCGCTCCACATTGATCGGCCGGATTTTACAGTGGACTACGACTCTCGCAAGAGGGCCTGGATTGCATCTTGGAAGTGGACCGAGGGAAGGGCACCGACTAAACTTTAGAATGGGGTTGCAGAGTACCCTATACCCAGTGAGGCCCGAGCAGAATACGAAAGGGAACTAAAGGCGTGGATCCAAGATGGCTGGTTAATCCCCTACCTTGAGGACAAGCTTGGGCCTCCCAAGGGTCTAATACCCTTGATGGCAGTAGTCCAGCATAACAAGTCGAAAGTACGGCCGGTGCTGGACTATAGGGAGCTTAACAAGCATATTAAAGCCTACACTGCCGATGCTGACGTATGCGCCAGCAAGTTGAGGGAATGGCGTCAGAAAGGCACTAATGTCTCAATATTGGATTTGCGACAAGCCTATTTACAGGTGCGAGTTGATGAGACGTTGTGGCCGTTCCAGACAGTTTGGTTCCAGGGGCAGAGGTACTGCCTTATCTGCCTCGGCTTTGGCCTAAATGTGGCACCACAGATCATGAAGACTATTGTCAACTCAGTATTATCCCAAGAAAAGCCCATGAGGGACTCAACGTCAGCTTACATCGATGACGTATACGTCAATGAAGATGTACAGTCTGCATCGTGTGTCAAAGAAAAGTTGGCTCAGTTTGGTCTGGAATGCAAGAATCCCGAATGTTTGAGGGAAGGAGCACGTGTATTGGGATTGGATGTTTATGAGGAAGATGGCACCCTACAATAGAGGCGTGGCAGCGAAATTCCTAGCATCCCCAACATCGTTACAAGGCAGACCGTTTTTTCTTGGTGTGGAAAACTTGTTGGTCACTTACCGGCCTATGGCTCGCTCCATGCAGCTGTTGGTGTAATTAAACGCAGAGCAAATTTAACAACCACGGGTTGGGATGACATATCCGATGATGTCCTACTAACTCTGATGATTAAAGAGACACTGGAGAGAGTGAACAAGAAGGACCCTGCCTGTGGGCGGTGGTGTGTTAACGGAGACAACGTAGGTGTGTTGGTTGATGCCAGTTCTTTGGCGTTGGGAGTATCGTTGGAGCAAGGAGGAAACGTGTTCGAAGATGCATGTTGGCTGCGGCCCGTAACAGATTCTCAGCATATCAACCTGGCAGAGCTGGACGGCGTTGTAAAGGGGATAAATCTGGTCCTGCAGTGGCAGTCTAAGAAGTTGACCTTGTACACAGATTCTCTCTGTGTCTACCACTGGGTGTCTGACACACTTTCAGGACGGACACGAATCCGTACCAAGGCAATAAGCGAAATGTTAATACGGAGAAGGCTAGACACGCTAAAAAAACCTGGTATCTGAGTATGGGCTATCACTGAGCGTCACTCTGGTGCCATCACATTGTAATCGTGCTGATCAACTGACCCGAGTACCTCACAAATGGTATGAAGCCGCGAAGATGGGAATGGAGATTACTGCTCGATCTTGTGCACTTGTAATCGACCCATGTCAGATACAAAAAATTCATGCACAGAGCGGACATCCGGGTATCAAGAGGACCCTTTATTTTGTGAGGCGTATATACCCAGCAGTGACCGAGATGGATGTCAGACAGATCATCAGAAATTGTGAGGCTTGCCAGTCAATTGATCCTGCACCAGAGCGATGGCAGAAGGGTCGATTGGAAGTTGAGGGTGTGTGGCAGCGGCTGGCCATGGATATTACCCATTACAGTGGCAAGCCCTTTCTAACTCTCATTGATTGCGGGCCTACGAGATTTTCGGTGTGGCGGCAGATGACCAGACAGGATTCGGCAAATGTTGTTCGCCACCTATCATCCATTTTTTCTGAGCGAGGTGTGCCGGAAGAACTCCTGACTGACAATGATGCAGCGTTTTGTAGCCAGCAAGTCCGGCAGTTATTAGATGAGTGGGGCGTCCGACTACGGTTGCGATGTGCGCATGTGCCGTCAGGAAATGGCATTGCTGAAAGAAGCCATCGCAGCATCAAGAGAATTGCTGCCAGGAAGCGATGTACTATTACGGAAGCCACATATTGGTATAACATTACGCCAAAGGACGGGACGTCTCCTTCAACCGCACCTGCGAATGCTATTTACACATACCAAGTCGGAGTGAAGGGAATCAACACTACGCAGCCAGCCGAGAAGGGAACATGTAACAGATATGAAGTGGGAGATTCAGTGTGGGTGCGGCCCCCAGGAAATCGGTGCACCGACAAGTTTAAGCGAGGACAAATATCTGGAGTGATTAGCCAGCAGTCTGTGTTGGTCGATGGAACCCCACGACATGTGCGAGATCTTCGCCCAGCTACCGAGGCGCATCACACAACTACAGAAGAAAGCAGTGAAGCGTCCAGTGATGAGCTGCCGATACACAGATTCAGTGAGCCCCCTCCAGAGACTGATAGTGATACTTCGTCTGATGAGGTGGAACCAGATCCAGAGCCCGAATCTGAACCAGTGAATGTACCTCTTCGCAGAAGCACACGCACTAAAAGGCCACCCCCACAATGCTCCCGATGTGATCATCAGATCAGGGGGGGTGTAATGTGCATCCAGGAGACAAGCGCCCGCGTGTTTGTGTGTTGTGTGGGTGCGTAAGAGAGACGGATGAAAAGGAAAGACTTACCTCGGGGCCGGCTCGGCGTCGCCGACCGAAAATAGAGAAAGAAAGATCAAGATGGCGGCCGCTGTATGTTGTAAAGTATGATATTTCGCAAAGTCACGTGAATTCTCGCAATATGCAAATTTAGTCGGCCTGCAACGGCCATAAAAGCTGGTGACTGAAAGACGTTGGGAGGGCGATAATTAACTTGGTCGAGAATCGTGTTGCTGTTGCTTCTCGTGCTGTGTGGGTGTGAGCATATCTTACCCTCGTTGGGACCGTTCTGAGTAACCAATTGTTGGGTCCGTTCTGAGTAACCGTTCGCGTCCGTCTAGGTAACTTGCTAGTTGGATTCCGCGCAGAACTGGTGTTTACTGGTTATTGAATTGCTTTACGTTGCTGCAACATTATACATCTACAGAGGGGGCAGTACTTTTAAAGGATTTTCCTTACACATTTCCTACAGTTCTTACTCGTAGACATTCAAGTTATTTCTCGTAAGCATTCACATTCTTTCTCGTAGGTATTTAAGTTGTTCTCTGGTAGGAGTTCAAATTGTTTTTCTAGTAGGGACTAAAAGTTCTTTGTTGTAGAAATCTCAGTTCTTTGCCGTAGACATTTAATATATATTGCACTATGAGCAAGGAAATAATTATAAATTGTTAATTAATTATAAAGGGCATTAATAAGATATACCCTAATACTTCGTTCCTGACTAGTCATCCCTGCTAACAGTTTCCGAAGACTTTTAAAATCCCTCTGCTATGAAAACCGCGAGTACAGATGATTAATCAGCACATAATTGTGTGATATTGTGCGTATTATATTTAAGATAATAACGTAGTAAATTCGTAAAAACTTACTAACATATCTTTTGTGATCAAAATCTTGTCTTCCTATGACTAACTTCCTACCTGCATGGTTTATTTTTGTATAAACTGTCCTAGCTTGGCATTTGTGAAATATGACAACATATTGTTATGAGTGTTGCCAAACTTGAATATTTATCAAAAACTGCACTCTATTACAAGAGTTTGACTTTCTATCGTATCCCGACCATTTGATTTGCCAACGGTTTGATGTTTTTTATTACTTATATTAAAATTTATCTTAAAAGTTGATATTTTAAAGCGATTATATATATAGGCAGAATGTTTTCATTCATTTATATATATGTTATGTAAAACAAGAAAGTGTCGATCTATCTATTTAGTTATGTATTTCTGTATCTATCCATCTCGGTCTATCTATCTATCTTACTGGCGAGATGGACAGGAGAAGAATATGAAGGATATTTATAAAATCTGTTAAAATCACATCATAGACACGTTTACCGGGATGTATGGTCAGCTGATCGGATCTGCGTGTGAGTTACGTAATCAGGTCAGCTGGAGATTTGAGAGTTGGAGTTTGGACGTTGAGCAGAGAAGACGGTTTAACAGGTCGTCCCCCTCCACTAAAAAAGTGCACAAGTACCAAAAAACAAAGGACAATAATTCCTTTCCGTATTTACAAAATGGGGGGTCGATTTACTATAATGTTGAAACTAAAAAGTGAGAACCTTTTGCAAATGTCGAAATAATACATTTTTAAATTTAAAAAATTACAGGTGGCATGACGCTTGTTCAGGTCTACCGAATTTTTGTTTACTTAAACACTTCAGTTTGTAAGTAAACTGTTTAAATGCTAAAAAAATAATGACTGCCGTTACGTGTACGTGAACGTCAAAACTAAAGCTCACGAGGCAACCGCCTTATCCACTAGCCCTAAATCTGATTACGAAATATCGTTGGAAATTCTTTAATTTAAATCAATAATGCTTGGCGCATGCGCAGTCTTTTAAGTCGTTCAGAAAGAGAGAATTTTATTGACCTCCCTTCATTTAAAACTTTATTTCTATACGAAATTACATTTTTTTTCTAATTTTCATATATTATGCGGCCGAAGGATTGCTCTTTACATGGCACCGGACTCAACCCACTCTGATGTGTGTATCGAAAGTTTTAGCGAGACAAAACAAATATACACACTAACAGACGTTTAAGATTTATATGACAGACTAGCAGGGGTGCCTGACGTTGTCCGAGTGTTTGGGAGGTGTGTATTGAGTACAAAAAAAAGTGGTAGTAGGTACGCAGGCTCGAACTCGTGACGCAAAGGCGGAAAAGAAAGTGAAAGAAAACCTGACGTCTTACCCCTACTCCATGACGTGATCGGAAGTGTAAAGCGTTCAAATTTAACATAGTCAATCAAAAAGATTACTTGCAGAAATGGCGTTGCTTTTAAACCTCCCACGAAGATTGTTTTTAATGTGGGGGAAAAGCAGCTCCCCCAAAAAAGGAGGAACTCTGGCAGTATCCAAATAAATAGTAATTGTCTCAGTATGAAGACCAGGCGCCAAACGTTTTCGTTCGATTAGTCTTGCTTTATTCATACCAAAAAGACAATCAAACACTCGAAACGAGGGAAGTATCAGAAAACTTTCCTGGAATCTAACCGATGCGAGAAGCCCGACGCAAAATGCCCATTTTGCCTTTTATATATTAGACTAGCAGGAGGAACCCGGCGTTGCCCGGGTGTTTGGAGGCGTGTGTGTGTGTTTGGGGGGGGAGTAGAACAAAACAACCCTGTTAAAAAAAAACGTTGGCCGGGTGTAAAAGAAAAAAAAAGTTTTAGTAGGAAGGTAGACTTGACGCGAAGGTGGAAACGAAATGGGGAAAAAAGCTGAAACCTTACCATCTCGGCCACGAGGGAAGAGGAAGCGGTATGTGTCTTAAGTTAACATTTATAAAGTGATATCTGGTATCTGGGTGATGGCAGTATCGAGCTGTTGATAGAAGGCTCCGTTAACATGGTCTTATGCGTCCAGTGTTGGGGCATATAATGAAACGAGTGTGACGAGCTGGATCCTTGGTAGTGATTGTCTTAGTGTCATTATCCTTTCAAATATGGCATTTGATGTCAAGTTGTGATCTTTTATTAGTTTATTAGTTATTATTATTTTATGCGAGAAAGTTAAGTCGCCTGGTGTTTGATCTTGAAACATGACGCAGCTGCAAGCCAGTTTGCACTTTTTTATACTGAAAATTGTTATGAAAACGAGGCGATCGAAAAAAAATCTTGAAATAGCGCATAAAAGTCGGGCAAATTAAAAATAGACGCGAAAACGTTATTATTGTTTTCTTTTTGCTTTTACGCAATCTGCGATAGTAACCGGATTTTACTTCCGGTTATAACGACTTTAACCGTGAAATCTAACTATGACCTTTATCTATTAGTACTTTCAACTGAACATTTATTTTTACACAAAGATTACAATTCAGTTGCATTACACTTATATTAAAATTAAAACAAATAAATTCATTTAGAATTCGAGTGTGATGTGACTACTGAAACTAAACCAAAGCAAACTTCACTGTGGAATTGATATTTGACCTAATTCAATTTTTAGTTAATTCATCACGATTTTTTTGGCGCTTTCGCCTCAATGATTCGAGTTCGCCCCCCCCTTCAAACTTTTGGGGGATTTTTCAAACACACGGGCACCGCCGGACCATTCGTATTGCATCACGTTCATTTTTTTAATTGTTTTTTTTACACGATTTTTTTAATAGTTTTAACATTGTTTGTGTTTTATAATATTAAAACAGGGTTATGACTTCGCTTTGTTTTCATTTTACCCCCCCCCCAACCACACACGCCTCTAAATACCAGGGCAACGCCAGGTACCCCCCGCTAGTATAGATATAAAGTAAAATCTTTTTTAAGTGAATGAAACTCTGTTGTTTAGTGCTCAATAACAAGCAGATATCTATTATTGCATATTCCTTATTTATACAAACATTATTGTCTGCATATGTGTGGATACAACTCAACTGTAATTTCCTTCAAAATCACTAAAATTCAAAAATCATACAAACAAATTAGCAAATTACTAATCCAACTGGTTTTAAAAAAATTGAAAAAAATAAAATTTCATACATTCACATTTGCAGTTTTCATGATACTTGATATGCATACCCTCATGTACGCAAGAGACAATGACCACCCAGAGAGAAGAACAGCTCTAGTCTCCAGAGAACTAGTAAGGTTCAACATCGATGTGGCACCTCTCAGTGAGACAAGATTACCTGGTGAAGGTGAAATATCTTAAATTGGTCCAGGATACACCTTTTTCTGGAAGGGTAAAGCACCGGAAGTACACGCTCCCAGGGCGTTAACTTCCAAACTAATAAAAGATCACAACTTGACACCAAATGCCATATTTGAAAGGATAATGACACTAAGACAATCACTACCAAGAATCCAGCTCGTCACACTCGCTTCATTATATGCCCCAACACTGGACGCATAAGACCATGTTAAAGGAGCCTTCTATCAACAGCTCGACACTGCCATCACCCAGATACCAGTAGAGGACAGACTTCTCCTCCTAGGGGATTTTAATGCCAGAGTGGAGAGAGACCACGAGCTTTAGCATAACATGATAAACAGACAAGGAGTGGGAAATTGTAATAACAATGGCCTCCTGTTCTTAGGCCTCTGTGTTGAACAGGAACTGTTCATCACGAACACCCAATTTTGACTACCAATCTGCCAGCAGACCACCTGGAAACATCCGAGATCAAAACATTGGCATACCTTGAACCATGCCTTAGTAAAACAACAACATGAAAACGAAGTTTTGATCACAAGGTGCATGCTGGGAGCCCACGATTGTTGGACAGGCCACCGGCTCTTAATAACAAAGCTTAGATTAACAATAACAAAGAAGCTAGGTAACAACCAGCAAAATAAAACTGGACGGAAATATGACACGGACAAACTTAAAAATCAAGAAACGTCACATGCTTTCTGAACAGCAGTCCAACAAAACTTGCTAGCCTCAAGCCCATCACTCGAATAGATCAATTTCAACAAGACTGCAAGGAAAATACTTGACTATCAAAGCAGAGAACACCAGAGTTGCTCGACGAAAACAATAGAGTATCTGGTGAAAAAAGGAAAGCTCGAATAGCCTATGAACAAGATCGCAAAAGAGCTAAGTATACTCACACAAATCATCAGGAAATAAAAACGAGTGGTTGCAACAAACTATTCTGTTTTTTTTTCCTGTTTTGGACTTGGGAACTATGACATTCGGTTATGAATGCATGCTGACAACGGTATATACACATATTGAACAAATGTTCATGTAAATAAAGTAATTATACTCTCCCTATATATATATATATATATATATATATATATATATATATATATATATATATATATATATTTATTTTACACAGTGATCACCACTTATCAAGGCCCGGAAGCCACTCAGGGATAAGGGTTATTGCAAGTACATTACGTTAGTGAGGAGATTTGATGAAGTGTTTAATTAGGGGGCGGTTCATTAGGAATTTGTTAACATTAGACTTGAAGACATCCAAGTTGTAATCCGGAGGGAAGCAGGCAGACGGAATATATATGTGTGTGTGTGTGTGTGTGTGTGTGTGTGTGTGTGTGTGCATGTATGTAAGCATAAAATGATGATTATCAAACTTTAATCTCGCATTTCATGAAGTTGATATCTCTTCCGATTGCAATCAAAATCTGTCAGTGAGAGAGAAATGATTACACGAAGAGTTAAAAAGAGAGATCGATATTTGCATATACGTAGACAGAAAACTAACAAAAAGATATTCACACAAACAAAACTTGGCCCATTCCAGATGTTGCTCTGGAAATTTTTCCAATGTCTACATTGCCAGCAGCAGAAATGGAAAGGCAGTATATTTCCATCATGACAAATAATGGATTGCAACTTGAGATTTTTCTATCGCAATGCTTCATTTTGGAGTCATTGCAAAGTACCAAGCTGCCTGCTATAGATTCATATCTATCTATCTATCTTTTTTTTTGTTTTTTTTATTACATTTTCACCCCAAACAAGGCACATTGCCACTTTGGTGTAGGGGGCTACTATCAGGGGAAACATCTACTGGGGTACTATGTAGGGATTAGGGCAGAGAGATGTTGGTTCACGTTGCACTTGAACTTATGCATGTCAGTACAGTTGGGGAAGCAGTGACCCGGAATGGAATTCCAAAGTCTAGCAGTTCTGGGGAAGAAACTACTGGAGTAGAAGGATCTTTTACATCTAGGGATCTCTACAGTGTGGGGGTGGGATTTTGCAGCTTGTCGGGTCTGTCGAGGGTGTTCACGTCGTGGGGGCACAAGTGCTTGCAGTTCTTCAGAGCATTCACCATTATAGTACTTGTAGAACAGGCAGAGGGATGCAACGTTTCGACGATGGGACAGAGGCTGAAGTTTTGATGCCAGTTTAGGGCCTATCAGATTTGCGACTCTCTTTTGAACCCTGTCAAGGAGCGAGAGACTAGTAGCCGATGCACCGGCTCAAATATGACAGCAATACTCCATACATGGGCGAATAGTGGCCTTATAGAGGTACAGGATACTTTCGGGTGTTAAAAGTTTTCTAGCACGGTAGAGAGAGCCCACCTTCCTTGCAGCGGCCCTGGCAATGCCCTCGATGTAACTGTTCCAACTCATGTTTCCAGTGAACGTTAGGCCAAGGAGCTTGAGAGACGTACTCTCAGATAAAGAGTCGTTGGCCATTGCTATAGGTGGTAGAGAAGGTTTCTTGTAATTATTGAATGAAACCAGTTTTGTCTTGGTGGCATTGAACGTTACCATCCATTTTTGTCCCCATTCCACTACTGATTGGAGGTCATCCTCTAGTGTTTCTGCCATTACTTTAGATATATGTTCGTTTGTTTTCCTGTCGTGCCTGCTATAGAGTGTGGTGTCATCAGCATATATACCCATCTCAGAGGCAATCTTGTCGGGGAGGTCATTTATGAATATCAGGAACAGCAGAGGTCCCAGGATAGATCCTTGGGGCACTCCCGCATTTATATCATATTGTTTAGATGTACGACCGTCGAGGACAACCTGGATTTTTCTCTTATCTAAGAAGGATTTAATTACGTTAAGTATTCTACCAGTGATACCGTAAGATCTAATCTTCCTGAGGAGACCCTAATGCCATACCCTGTCAAAAGCCTTAGATATATCTAGAGCTACCGCTCTTCCCTCTGCCGCTTTGTCCAGTGAATGGTATATGCGTTCAGAGATTACAGTGAGGATGTCTGCCGTGGAACGGGCTTGTCTAAATCCATATTGACGGTCGGTCAGAAGTTTAGCATCTGTAAGGTGCTGGACTAGAGCATGGTTAATTAAGTTCTCAAATATTTTGGCAAAAAGTGGGAGGAGGCTAATAGGGCGATAATTTAATGGGTCAGTTCTTTCGCCAGAATTCTTGAATACTGGTACTACAGAAGCAGTTTTCCAACAGCTTCTATCTATCTATCTATCTATCACACCCCTCTCTCTTTCTCTCTCTATATATAGAGAGAGAAAGAGAGAGTGATATATGCATGTATAATACTATAGCAAAAGAAACACTGAGGCCAGTCATTAAACCAAAACAGCCATGTTTTCTGCTAGTAAGTTTAATTACAACTTCTCAGATTCAGATTTGTTTACATATGGTAGCAGGGCAACTTGTCTATAAATTATTTTTCTACTTCTCATGATTGACTGCAATTATTTCGATTTGATAGTATATGATTCTACCTTACACCAACAGAATTGTAATTAAAACAGGACAAGAGATTCCATCTAGCAATCTTTTATTCAATCAAGAATCTTACTACTCGTTTACTTGACAAGCGGAAATGTACAGCTTTTATAGTTTTGATTATCAAACAGGAGATAATCCTTATTAACAAAATTCTCTCCCACCAAATTTCCCAAATGTCTAGGCTCCCCACGAGCTCGCAGTAACCGCCTCGGCAGTCCATGATTCGGGGTCAGAATACTCAAATAGGAAGGCTCTTCAGTGCAAGCCTGTTCGTGGGCTCTAAAATACCTCACTCTAAAATGTTTCCTTCTCAGAGGAGCAGGCTGTTCCGTGTCAGTCAGTCTCTGGATGAACACGTTTTTTGGTGCTAGTCGTTCATCTCTCAGGGATTCAGGTGTTGGTCATCCAGAGCACCAATGAAGACAGTGTCATTAGACAACGTGACAGGAGATATTTCAGTGCCATGATCTTCTGGAGGAGCTTCAGTGTCAGGGGAAGTTGGTCTGTCCTCAGAAGTTGTCCATGGTCTTGGTATGTCTCCAGCAGGTCCTAGGTCTACCATCTGCATGTCGAACAAAAATGTACTGGGGGTTCACCTCTATGAGCTCTACCTCGTCCACAAAGGGATCGATCTCGATATAACGTGCATGTCAGCTCCGAAACACAGTACCATATCAAGAGAGCCACGATGGAAGCAAAGCTCCTGCCAAACCGTCGCTGAAAAGATAAAAACCTTTTGTATGGGGTGGCATTCGCGGCGGTACACAATAGGGATCGAATGATGTATAATTCAACAGGAAGGAGATTTTCTCAATAATCAATCGAACATCCATTATTTTATGCAGCCAATTGAACGGTCTTCCAAATAATGCCATTATATCTTTTACATTGGCCATTGTAAGGAATTGTCCGGATTATAGCTACTCTTCATTCCTATAGAAATTGTTGAAGCTGCTCTGACATGAAGGAAGCCCCTCAGTTTGAATGTATATAGGCAAGAACTCCGAAGACAGCGAATAGTGAACCGAGGCATTGTATAATTGCAGTAGCCAATATGTCTGAGAAAGTGAAGGCAAAAAGAAACCGTGAATATTCGTCGACAACATTTAAAATATATATTGGTTCCTTGTTTTGCTTGGTAGTAGTTTTTAAAATCAAGATTGAGTCTTTCGAAAGATTGTGTGCTTTTATTAAAATGCCAGTTTTGGGTTTATAAATCCGAGGCACACGTTCGGCAGGAATTTGCAATTCGTTTTACCTCCTCCACTGAGAAACGCAAGTTTCACAGCATGAACCATTCGAGTAATGCCCGAGTGACAGAGATTGTTACGTAGCATTCTGAGTTCATCCTCACTTAATGCCATACAGCATATTCTTGACAGTGTATCAGCTGTAAATTCTCCTTGCCGAGTTAGTAGTTGACGTCAAAGGACAAACAAAATACTTCAATTCTCCACCTCACTATTTTCTCATTTTTTATTTTGCTTGTAGTCTTAGAGTTGAACATAAAAGCAATTAATTTTTGGTCAGTAATAAGTTTAAAATGGCGTCCGATCAAGTAGTACGGCCATTTTCTTAATGCCTCGACTATGGCGTAGGCTTCCTTTTCAATTGCAGGGTGTTGTCATCCAACCCGTGAGAGGGTCCTTGAAAAAAAAGCTACAGATCGATTAGCTTGTTTCAAAAAGCAACAATAGCACAGTCTGACGCATCCGTTTCAACAACCAGAGGAATATTTTGGACTATTGTTGTAATTGCTGATTTCGCAATATCCTTTTTCAGTCGCTTGAATGCCTCAACGGCTTGACAGGGCAGAGGAAACGTCTCTACTTGTGTTAATGGATGTATCTTTTCTGAAAACGATGCAATCCATTGGGAGTAGTGAGCAAACATGCCCATCGCACGTCAAAGGGAAGGCTCATTGTGAGGTACAGAAAACTGGAGTAATGATTTCACTCGATCTGCGTCCGATGCTATAAAACCTTTGTTTATGGTATACCATAGTAGGTTTATTTTGTCCAGTCCAAACATTGTCAATGTACGCAAATGTGCCTTCCAGTTTATCATCCATTATAATTTGGTTGACTATCCTTTGGAAGCTGGCTACTCTATTCATAACACCAAAACGAATCCTACAAAATTGATATAGTCGCCCGTTCGCCTCGAAAGCTGTGTATAGTTTATCTCTAGGTCTAATGGCGATCTAATGCTATGCGCTTTTCAAGTCTAGAGTGCTAAGCATACGATATTTGGCTATTTCGCCTATCATTTCATCTATCCTAGGTAGTGGGAAGGTGTCCAAAAGAGTAAATCTATTTATGGTTTGGGAGTAATCTATAACCATTCTCTATGGTTTTCAGATGTGGTTATAACTACCTGATCCCCCAGGGTGATTTGCTAGGCTCAATTATACCCTCCTCAAGTAGTCGTTTTTATCTCCGTTAATAATTTTTTTATTATTATAAGAAAAACGTCTGCTTCGCACTGCTATCGGTTTGCAGTTTTCAGTTAGGTTTTCAAAAAGTGATCGATACTAAATTTTTGGTATCGCCAATCCACAAATGTTCAATGTGAATCGATTGTGCTGGTATGATCATGTTAAACATTCGCCCTCCTTGATAATCCACTACAGAAGTATGAATGTCTTAAATCGCAGTAAGGTTGACTGGGCAAAGTAAACTTGAAAACAAATGATTGAATAAGACAGCACAATGGATTTTGGATACTGCTGATCTGCTGAATTGTGAGAAATTGAGAGTGATATCAGAAAATATCTGACTCCTAAACAAGGAAAAAGTGACATAAAAAGACTAGAGGAACAGAATATTTAACCCAGCAAAGTTGAACGTTTTCATTGAAGTCGGACAGTAGTCAAGTTTCAAACCATTTGTAGTAGTGGAAGAATATATATGTTGAATATAGCATTAAGAATTATATACACTCATAAATACATGTGTATGCCTGTATATGAACATGCCCATAATCTTCGACAATCAGCTTATTGATTGGAATTTAATTACTTTCAAAACGAGTACAGTCATTCATCCATTGATTAAAAGAAGTGATTAGGCTGAAATAACTCGAAAGAAAACAACAGTAAAAAATAAAATCAAATCAATTTAATTTCTGCTTCATTTATTCTATTAATTGAAATTTTAGACATTATTCAACTCGTGCATTACCTCCCTTTGTTTCTACTGGTATGATTTTCAGATTTATTGTTTTGTTTTATCAAATTGTGTTCACCTCGAAAATCAGTTAGTATAATCACCAAATATTAGTATGGCAAAAATATCTTTATTCTTTTGTGAGAAATAAAAAGATAGATAGATAGATAGATAGATAGAGAGAGAGAGAGAGAGAGAGAGAGAGAGATTATGTATCATGGAAACATGTGACTGCTAGTTTAAGATACGATAAATCTATTACTAATAGAGATTTGGTATTGGTTTGCCTAAAGCATAAATTATACTATTAATTGTACAGTTGTAATATGTTTTATACTTTTAATTGCACAGTTGTAATATGTTTTATACTATTAATTGTACAGTTGTAAAATGTTTTATACTATTAATTGTACAGTTGTAATATGTTTTATACCATTGATTGTACAATTGTAATATATTTTATACTATTAACTGTACAATTGTAATATGTTTTATACTATTACTTGTACAGTTGTAATATGTTTTATACTATTAATTGTGCAATTATAATATGCTTTATACTATTAATTGTACAACTGTAATATGTTTTATACTATTAATTGTACAGTTGTCATATGTTTTATACTATTAATTGTACAGTTGTAATATGTTTTATACTATTGTACAGTTGTAATATGTTTTATACTATTAATTGTACAGTTATAATATGTTTTATACTATTAATTGTACTGTTGTAATATGTTTTATTCTATTAATTGCACAGTTGTAATGTTTTATACTCTTAATTGTACAGTTGTAATAGGTTTTATACTTTTAATTGTACAGTTGTAATATATGTTATACTATTGTACGATCGTTATATATTTTATATTATTAATTGTACAGTTACTATTAATTGTACAGTTGTAATATGTTTTATACTATTAATTGTACAGTTGTAATATGTTTTATACTATTAATTGTACAGTTGTAATATGTTTTATACTATTAATTGTACGATTTTAATATGTTTTATACTATTAATTGTACGATTGTAGTATATTTTATACTATTAATTGTACACTTGTAATATGTTTTTACTATGTATTGTACAGTTGTAATATGTTTTATACTATTAATTGTACAGTTGTAATATGTTTTATACTATTAATTGTACAATTGTAATATGTTTTATACTATTAATTGTACAATTGTAATATGTTTTATACTATTAATTGTACAATTGTAATATGTTTTATACTATTAATTGTACAGTTATAATATGTTTTATACTATTAATTGTACTGTTGTAATATGTTTTATACTATTAATTGTACAATTGTAATATGTTTTATACTATTAATTGTACAGTTGTAATAGGTTTTATACTTTTAATTGTACAGTTGTAATATATGTTATACTATTGTACGATCGTTATATATTTTATATTATTAATTGTACAGTTGTAATATGTTTTATACTATTAATTGTACAGTTGTAATATGTTTTATACTATTAATTGTACAGTTGTAATATGTTTTATACTATTAATTGTACAGTTGTAATATGCTTTATACTATTAATTGTACGATTTTAATATGTTTTATACTATTAATTGTACGATTGTAGTATATTTTATACTATTAATTGTACACTTGTAATATGTTTTTACTATGTATTGTACAGTTGTAATATGTTTTATACTATTAATTGTACAGTTGTAATATGTTTTATACTATTAATTGTACAATTGTAATATGTTTTATACTATTAATTGTACAAATATAATATATAATAATATATTTTAATGCTTAACTCAATTTACTATAAAATTTCAAACTAAGTTACAATCGTTGAATGACCAATTAAGTTAAAGGGGAATAGTGTAATATATGGATTCTTATCAAACTAACATCCCAGGCATTAACTCACCCTTTTTGGTGGAGTAAGGTTAGTGCAGTATCTGCTTTATTGTGAGGAGACCATCTTTATTACTGCATTTTTGTGTATGGTGAGGACATTATAATATCTATGCTGTTGTTATGAATGAAATCCTCCTCCCAGGTATTACTTCTTCTTTTGGAGGAATAGTATAGTATACGCTCATTAGTTATGTTACCATACCTCTGCCTTTTGGGTAAGGAAAAGGTAGTATATGTTCTCTGATCATGATACCATTCTCCTAGGAATTACTTTCCCCTTTGGAAATAGTGTAATATCGGTTGTGTGGTTATGATACAATCACCTTTTTATGGGGACTAATGACATAAGAGTACAGATTTATGACCCTTGGTCTTATATTTGGCTAGTAAATATAATACTACCAACGTCCTTTGTATTTTAAGTAGAAATCACATAGTCTGAAAATATTGTGGTTTGTTTTAAACATTTAAAAACGCAAAAAGCAAAATTATAACGAATTTATTTACGAAAACTGTTATTTTAATCTATGCATGTAATAAAATAGTTGACTTTTTTCATCTGAATTCGGACATTTGGAAAGCATAGGACTATAAACGCTTCATATAATTCTAATTTCTACCATTAACAGAAATTAAGATTTTTATTGATTTCATAATTTCCTACATAAATTCTGACCATCCTGACTCGCAAATCAGCCCTTATCCCACGTATCTGTAAATACACATTCGTAATCAGCCCTTATCCCATATATCTGTAAATAAACATACATAACCCTATTTTGGTATTTTAGTACTTTTGTAGTTTACAGACTGTGCTTTTTCGTTAATAGTTAGATGCAAGTTAAATGCAATTCTTATGATATCCTTGCTTTATTAAATTGTTCGATGAAAGTGCAGAATACTTAGCATGTTAAAAATAGGCTTCTAAATAATAATGTTGATATTTAAGCTCGATCCGTACAATCACTTTTCACCTGCAATTCGTCTAACAACAATCTTCCTTTTGAAATTGTTGATATCAGACGACATTTCTAGTCAGGTAGAAGAATATCCAAGAAAGTAAACTGAATTTTATCCTGTTGAAGTTATCACCATAGATCGGTATACACAAACGGAATCACACGAACGAGATTGTGCTGAATCATTTATTGTTTTAGTTTTGGAATTTATTGAGTTAATCCACTTCTCTGAGCAATGCCGAGACATGAATGAGCTACTTAGATATAAATTGACTCTAAAAAATTTGAATCGTTAATACGTTAATATTTTCTAAAAATGATGGTATAGTATACTAAAACGTTTGTTTCCATAAGGATATTTCCCTATAAAATTTAATCACACAAACTACATATTAAAATATTCATTGGTGTCGGGATTGAGTTAGGTTTGAAAACTAATTCATTTTTCTCATTCTAATTAACTGTACTTTGTGATTTGCACATCAAGTCACTAAAGTTTTACTAAGTCTATTTATTTCATCTTCTCTTATTGTGTGTTATTTGAACCTTTTCACTTGTGTTATCTTATACAGACTATAACTTTTGCATTCATCACTCTCTTATTTGTTTGCACTGTTCCCAGTGGTAAGCAGTTAACAGATCCGTAATCGAATCCAGTATCACAATCATCCGTTTATTTTTTAACTAGATCCAGTATTTTTACCTCTATTTCTGCCGTTCCTTTGTGAAGGCTATTTCTGTCTGCTGCTAGCTCTTTTCGTGTCCATGTCCATTGCCTTTAGATGGCGCTTTATCACATCCTTGTAGCGGGGTTTCTGGCCACCAATCTTTCTGTACCCATTTTCCAATTCTCCATGAAATAGGATTTTTGGGATGCGATTGTTTTCCATTGTGGCCACATGTTCAGTCTATCGTAGTTGTGTGGTGGCGAGTACGGTTGCTATGCTGTCCATGTTGAGTACTTCAACATTTGGTATGAGATCGTTCCATTTAATTTTCATTATTTTTTTTAGTTGGCACTGTTGTGTTGCTTCTAACCTTTTTATGTATTCCCTATACAGTGTGTAGGCTGCTGCTGAATATAGTAGAGCACGTAATACGAATAAGCTTTATAAGTTTTGCATTTTGTTTCTAGTCTAATGCCGTTGCTTGATCCTCATCGTTTTTCCGAACAAAGTAAAAATCGGACTTCCTTCTTTAATCAGATTTTTTCGATTATCGATTTTTGATAATATTAGATGCATTCTGGTACAAAACGTACACGAGAAGACTACAGAAAACAAACTCACACACACACACACACACACACACACACACACACACACACACACACACCAACTCTCTTCCTGATCTCCACCAATGATCTCCAAAAACACATACTTAAATCATTTGTTGACATCTATGCTGATGCCACGACCATTTATGGCAACACATCAAAGGCCGTAAATGACAAAGTTCTCTCTAATTCTTTCTCCTCTGATCTTGAGCGTGTGGTACAGTGGGGGAAGAGGTGGCTGATCACTTTTAATGCATCCAAAACCAAGCTTCTATCTTTACATCATCAACGCTCTGATCCCCATCTCGCATCAATTGAAATGGATGGCTCTCGTCTTGGGGAAGCTCCATGTTTTGACAAGCTTCTGGGTTTGACCTTTACTCCTGATCTGAAATTGAACATGTACATCAGGTCTGTTGCCAAGGACGCTAGGAAAATGGTGAGATCCTTCTACCGCTCCAGATAATATCTCACTACTGATGCAATTCTCTATCTGTATAAAAGCCAAGTACGTCTAAGGATGGAGTACTGCTGCCACAGAAGAGACGTTGCGAGCCTGTCTTTGTTTTATCGTTATTTCCATGGCAGGTGCTCGTCTGAGCTCCAATCTCTCGTCCCCCCTCGCCAATCTTTCACAAGAAACACTCGTCTGGCTGAAACTACTGTCAATAATTTTCCCCACTCTTTATCTGTGCCTAAATCCAAACGTAGATTCTATGAGCAAAGCTTCTTTCTAAGAACTGCACGCCAGTTGAACTCTCTGCCGCTTGCCTGTTTCCGACCTAACTACAACTTGGATGTCTTCAAGTCCAACATAAAAAAACTCTTGACAAACCGCCCCCTTAAGTAAGACACTTTATCAAAATCCCCAATACTAATGATTACTATAATACTATCTCATTGATTACTGTACACGCAATAACCCTTATCCCTGAGTGGCCTTCAGGCCTTGATAAGTGGTGACCCCATGTAAAAAAAAGAAAAAGCCTTGCAAAAATGAGCAAAAAATATAGCTCGTTTACTGAGAACAAGTTTCATTCAAATTGATGATTGCATATGAATATAAATTTGTGCATATTAATCCCTAAATGTATATCGGACAGATACCACAAGTCCGACGAAATGTTGCATCCCTCTGCCTGTTTTACACATATTTTCATGGTGAATGCTCCAATGAACTACAGGCCCTTGAACCCCTTCGACGTAAATATCCCCAACAAACCCGACAAGCAGCAAAATCCCACCTCTACGCAGTAGAGATCCCTAGATGTAAGAGAGCCTTCTACTCCAGTAGTTGCTTCCCCGGGACACCTAGACTTTGGAATTCCCTTCCGGGTTTCTGCTTTCCCAACTGTATTGACATGCGAAAGTTCATGTGTAATTTGAACAGACATCTCGCTGTTCAACTCCCTACATAATACACCTGCAACTTATGTCCTCCCTACATCAAAATAGCACTGTGGTTTGTTTGGGATGAAAATGGAATTTAAAAAATTAAAAACAATACTTAGTTCGCAGTACCTTAGCACAACAAAGATCTATATGGCTAAGTAGTTTCCAAGAAAAAGTGGAACAGAGAGACAAACAGAAATATAATATGCATATCTAAAATAAAAATAATCTATAATTTTACTAGGTACGGACAAAAATGGAGGAACCTTGTTTTGAAAGCCAATTTATCATAATTTTTTTATAGGTTTCCGACTACTTTTTGATCGGATTTGAAAGATTAAGGACTAAACTTAGTTTCCAAAAAAAAAAAAGATTATATTTGTACACGTGAAAAAAAAAGTTACGAAAAATATTTTCATGGCGAGCTAACCAATTCAACTCAGTTTTGAAGTTAAATAAATTTGTTGTAACAATCCTTTAAAAGATAAATATTAGTTTCCTGGGCCTATTTGAAAGGTAAAGTAAAGTCCTAAGATATTGAATTACATAAATAAATAAAATATCTTGTTTGTACAAAAACTAGCTTAATTAGCCCCAAAACCGAGTGATTCTGCTGTCCGCAAAATGCAACAAATCAAAGTTTTGTAAACATGGAATATACGGAAGCCCAAAATTCAGCCAGTCGAAAGACTGAAAATGAAGTCATGTAATTAAAAGGGAGGAAGGGGGTGCTAGTTTTTTTCCCCCAGACGTGCATCCGTACATTTCTATTCTGAACGTTTGTATCATTTTTACCATATTTTAATTTAATTATTTTTCTATGTTCCTGTTTTTAAATTATTTTTTTTTAATTATTGTTCAATATGATATAAAAATTATGTTACGCCGAAAGTTTCACATTCAGTTAACAAGGAAAACTGTTTAAATCTTGCATATAAAAATTATGCGAAACCTGTAATTAAAAAAAGAATGTAGAAATATTTTTGCTATTATAATTTTTTTGTGTGAAAATATTAAACAATGCTTAATTCAATGATATATATATATATATATATATATATATATATATATATATATATATATATATATATATATATATATAGTATATTCCGTGGTCATTATTTGATAAATACTGAGCATTTCATTAAAATTGGTTAATTTCCTGATTTTTGGTGAATTTTTAAGTAAAGGTAAGAGTCAAAATGTTTATTCATTTTAATCATCGGTATTCATTTTGCACGTACCTAATTTAACTAAACCCAAACCTATACAAATCAGTTAGTTTTACGGTTTCCTTTCTTAGAAGAAAACCTAGGAGATACATTCTATCAAGCAGGAAAACATTCTGATAAATAATCCCTTGGGAATTTCTATTTTTTTCATCAGAGTATTTTTTAATCTGTTTGCCTAAACTGATCTTGTTTTTTGATGGGATGGAGAGAGGGAGGGTTAAATCGAAAAGGTCACTAGGTGCAAAACTAAGTTACATTACGCATTCATATTAAAAAAAATTATGCAATGTAAATATTAAATCATAGATTAATTCTTCTTAGAAAGAAAAATGTTTTACCCAACATTTTTACAAAACTAAAATTTCTCCTTTTGTTGTTTTTTTTAGTAAAGTAAAGCTCAGTATTGAACGAAGTTATTTTTTTCTCCCCTGTTTACCGATTTACTTATCGTTTGCTTATCTAACTATCGATCTTGCAAGAGAAAAAATCGGTCTACCGAAATGTTCTCATAGAATTGATCTGTGTGAGTAAATATAAATATAAAATCTTCGTAATAAATTGGTCACCAAGGCGAAATTTCTGCGCATCCAAGAAAATCACACTTTTATAGAAAATACGAGAAAAATACCTGTCCCAGGATGGGTAAAAATAATTTCCTGAACCGTTTTGCATCATTATTAAGCCTCATTACGGAGATTAAAATTAATATATAATCATACTACACTTTATATCTAGAATCTTTATTTCAATTTGGATAAAAGTTACTACTTGATTACACACACACACACACACTTAAATAGGAGTGGTTTAAATCTTAGTCATTGTTATGAGTCATAAAATAACACCCATGTAAGTTCAATAACACAAAAATGAAAAAAAATCTAGAATTAAGTAACTGCAAGATATGGAAACTAGCAGATTAGGATGGCTTAAAATAAATTTAAGGTAAAGGAAGCTAATTGAGAAATAAAACTGAAATTGCTAAAAAGAAGGTAATACCCTGATCCGACTGAGAACACCAATGAACTAAGGATTAGTTATACCATAAGTCTTTTTTTATATATACATTTTATGCCGGAAATAAACGATCACCTAAAATTAAGATTGGGGGGGGGGCAAAACCGGCTAAGTGAAAGCTATATAACAAATATTTTCCCAAAATTTAAAACCAGAAAAAAGGGAAAAAAGATACTGGTATAGGAATCTGTATTACAATGTAGTAACAAACCAGCAAATTGATGCAGACTACTAGATGAACGAGTCAAACGAGCTGGAACAATAGAAGCAGGTAATAAATCAGACAATTTGTGAATAACACATATTATAATACTATTTGTAGAAAAAATTGAAACTAGCAGCATGACGTCTATGAGAGAAAGGTTGCAAAGAAGTCAATTAAATTGTAGATACGTTTCTGCATTTTATGAAGAACTCAAATCGAACAGAGATTCACCAGCCGAAATATGACAGAAATATTCGATATAATGTCTGATAGTAGATTTCTAAAGATAGCCTCGAGTGTAAGAACGTGTTCAGAATGATATAGTCGATCTACATTACGAGATGCAGAAGGAGCAATGCATCTTATAATAATCCAAGAAAGATTTGAAGAGAATGTTTCAGAGTCGATTTTTCCTCAAGAACAGGGCTATCTTTAAGAATATCAGGAAGAAAAGGGACTCGCCTACGATTGAATAACACAAGCTGAGTGTTAACAGAATTAAATGAAGCAACCAAACAAACAACATTTTATGTCCCAATCTACAACTGATCCCAAATCAAGTTCTAGATTAACTGCATATGTCAACTGATCCGAAAGAGATGGGCATGAAGCAACACCAGAAAGAGAGCGCTGTTATATTATATTGTTATCATAATTAAATTTTTGAGAAATATTCTCTGAAAGATCATTTATATAAAGAATAAACAGAATTGAACCTAGAGTGAAGCATGGTATAATTAATTGGAATAAATTTCAGTTAGTTTATAGTTGTTAACTCTCTCACTCAAGCCAAACAATGAGGATCTCTTGTGCATTCTTCCTGCAAGCCCTAAAGAGCATTAGCACTGATAGGAAAAGAAAATGAAGAAACCTTCAGAGTTACTCGTAAGTTTTGGTTTAAAAAAAAGGCCAAGTAATGTCAAGACCTCGAAGACCAGAACACCACACTCTGTTGAATGCTTTCAGAATTTCAAATTCTCCTGAATTATCTATAAACTGAGACATCCGCCCAACCACGAAAGTTATACTGAACATCATTAAAGAGACCCAGATTTTCCAGAAAATCAACATTATTGCAAGTTTGCTATTCATCCTCTATTTAATGATGATCATTAAATAGAGGATAAATAGCAAACTTGCAGCTATTAAGCATTAAGCATTCTATTGTAGAGTCTCCAAAGTATCACGAAGGCCAACATTTTGATGTGAGATAGTCACAAATCATTCGAGGGTGGTTAGACATAGCTCCAGAAATTCCTTACTTATAAGCATTGTGTGTAGTTTCCGACGTGTAGAAGACGGGGAGTCTCGTCGTGGGCGACGAAGCGTTTCACTGAAAAACCACGGCAACACACAGCGAACCAACAAACAATGACAGCCACGGCGCGAAGGTAATTAACAAAGCTCAGCTGACTGCACGAATAGAAACGGAACCCAACGGTCACTGTACTGATCGCCACGAACGTCAGAACCCGACTGCCTCGCACCTCCAATGGACCGATTTTTATTCCTCAAGATGGCCTAGCTAATTTGCATCCCCGCGAGATCTCGCGCGATCCTGCGAGATTCCGTCTCTAATAAAAGCAGGCAGGCGCCATCTTGGAACTCTTTCTTCCGCTGCCCCGACCACAGGATCAGCCACCACCCCGAACACCAGGCACACACGGACCCTCTTGTGTCGAGGGCTACGGTTAGTCTCACACATTGCTAGCTCACTTCTGTAGGATATATTGTCTACGAGCTTTAGAACCATCCCAACGATACGGATTAAAGTAATCATTACGATGGACAATGGCAGAAGAATATCTAGATGAAAATCAGAGTGAAGAATGAGGTTTGGATTAAAACTGCCGATGAGTAATGAAGGTGTCAATTCCGGTAACTTACTTTGCAGCATCATTCGAAAACATACCAAAGATTTGACCACATAGAACGTCACCTAGGAGGCTTTATGTAGTTAAATGTTTTCCTATGGAAAGGACAAACAATTGCAAACAGAAAAAAATCAATCTCAACATCAACAGCAACATGATCAGAAGAACCCAAAGAGAAACCAGAAAAAATTCAGGAAAGAAGTGATAAAAAGATCAATAAAGTTGGTGGGGGTCATTATTAGGGAAACGTGTAGGGAAGGCGATTTGGGATAAGTCATGAGACACAGAAAAGTGAAAACAGATTTCCTCAGATAGATCTATGTGATCTATGTGATTAGAGTGGGAGAGTCAAACGGAATATTGAGCATTAAAGTCACCAAAAACAAAGATGGAGATTCATAGATGAAGTTGCAAAGCATTATCAATATTACTGGATATAGCAATGATTGTCAGAAGGTGAACGATACAAAAAGAATTAATAGGATGTAGAATAATGTAGCAATAACACATATCTAAGACAACTAACAAGACAGCCATAAAATATAATAAATAGGAAGACCATGTAAATACGTAAACATTAGGCAAATAACCGTCCATATATACATTGAGAAAAGACTGAATATCCGAGAAAGTTTGTCCTAAGCGTGACAGGCATGCCTTAATTGGAACTATCTACAGCAAAAATAAGTCCATCCAAAGGTGATAAAAAACTGACACCGGAGTCATTCAAGAGTAGCTGGCGAGGTTGCTCTGGTACCGTGTCATTTCGACGTAGTTGTTAGGGATTGTACTGTGTTGTTTCTATGGAGTTCTTCAGAAGTTGTTCAGGATCGTTTCATATCGTTTCAGCAGAGTTGTTCAGGATCATGTTGGATGTTTGGATTTTGACAGAGGTGTTCAGAATTGTATCAACGGAGTTGTTCAGCATCGTTTTGTGTCCTGTAGACGGAATCTTTCGCGACCGTGTCAAATCGTGACAAGCATGCCTAAGTTGGGTCTATATACAGCAAATATAAGTCTATCTAAAGACTATAAAAAGCACCTGCCAGAGTGATTCAGGAGTAACTGGCGAGATTGCTCTGATATCGTGTCATGTCGACATAGTTGTTCAACATCGTACTGTGTCATTTCGGCATAATTGTTCAGATAGCCTTCTCCCTAAGATGTATGACAACAACCAAACATTTCAAGAGCTTAGGTGTCAAGAATGAACAGAAACTGTACAATATAGGATGAGGAGGTCAACTCCTTTTTGTATCCATAGAGAGATAAAAAAAGAACAAACTAAGTCACATGTCTAACAACGTTTCGTTTTTATTGTAAGACATCTTCTGGATGAAAATCTATACCTACATATATGTGTCTTCTTTTTTATTTTATTTGTTTGATAAACTTTATATTAAGCACAATTAATTATACAACAATAATAACACTTAAAAGAACTAATAATAATAATCTACTGCATCTTCACCAATAAATCCTATCAACATTAGTGTATTTCTCTCTAAACTAAACAATCTGTACTAAAAAAAGCCTTTTGAATTGTTACAAGCAGGGGAACGTAAATAAGGATATGAACGCCCTTATGTCATTAAAATTCAAATAAACAGAAGAAAAACATACCGACCTTTACATTGAAAATTGTCACAGAAATGTTCAAAGTACTTGATGTTATTATTTTAACAGTGTTGCTTGTGAAAAGTATACTACCTAGCAAAGTTCCACTGGTGCTTCTGTTGTTTTGATCAATAGAGGCCATTTTCCCCTTTTTTTTCTCTTTATTATACATTGAGTTTTCCACAGTTTTTATAATCTTTCTTTTGCTTTGTAATACGTATGGTATTGCTAACGACTTTAGATGTCACCACGTATATCTAGAATGAACTAATTTCTCCTCAAGGGAGATAATTCTGATATCCATACCACTAGTTGTCTTTAATGCCCTTCATAATCATGGTGTGATCAGTGACCTTGCACTAAAATTGCAATGTAACGACCAATTTTAATTACTTATTTAAAGAGGTGATGTGTTTATATTCTTCCTATTTCTCTATGATGGTTAATTATAAAGTGAAGAATCAATCAAATCCAAATACTTGATACTCCAGACTGGAAGGCAATTTTAATAAAAAGCACATAGACATGTTTTTCTGTAACACACGCATACTTTATTTATACTAGGGACAAAGATGCAATAACGTAGTCCCTTATATGAATTTATCACAAACATAACGAACTAAGAGCAGATAACTCTAAATCTTTACCCTATAGATATCTGATCTTTTCGAAAATATGGTATAAGGGAGGTCATTCTTAGCAGATTGAAAGGCATTCATAAACAAACACTCTACTGACTTACGTTTCTGAATTTTTAAGATTAGGATTGGTTATTCATATTATTTAGAACCTTCGGAATACTGTTCACGTCTTGAGTGTCATTTTCACAACGTTTTAGTCACGGTAACATCCAGACTTCTTCAGGTGTATCTTGTTGAACTCGGAATTCCGAACAGAACCCTTTATTTACTTCACGGAGGTAGCACCTTCTTGTTCTATCAGCCAATACTAGATAGAAGCCCCAAATAATATGTTATTGTATTTTTTGGCACCCACATTGAGAATTGAACATTCTGACTTCAGGAGAACATCACTTTTATGACTGATATTTCCAAGTACTCTAACCATTGCACCACAAGTCCTTGTTAACTACTTAGGATCTCTATCCAACCATGGCTAATGGAACGACAGCGTACTACTTGATGTAGTAAAAAAGTGTTCTGTCCGAAATTCTGTCCGAATTCCTAAGTTTGACAGATACATTCCAGAGTTCGATAAGATACCAGTGAAGAAGGTCAGAGGTTACATCGACTGAAACGTTGTATTTTACTTAACTTTTCTGAGTCACGTTTTAAGCTGGCCGCTGTATAACTTTTTCCAGTTCCAAGGAGAAACCAGATCGATGCCTTCTCTGGAGAGATCGCTTATGTTGGATGAGATCTGCATTGAAATATATTAATATCTATGTATCTTGCAAAGAAAGCAAGTGTTAGTCCTCAGAAAAGGGGTCTCTTGATTTTTGAGAACTTCGAAAGAAATAAAAAAAAAAAACAGAAAATTTATTTTATTTATCGCCTTCTTCAATTTTATAGTAAATTCTTTTTCTTTTTAATTTACAGTTTTCCCTTAAAGTTTTTGTTTTGCTTAACAAAAGTGATTAAAAAAATTTTACTTTTTTTAAAAAAAATGACAGAGTTGTCCGTCTTTCTCCCGTTCTCTTTTTCCCCCTTAGTCTAGGGAAATAATGTCGTATTGATTTAAATTTTTCATAGACTGAGATGATGATGGATTGTATTTAGTGTCACAATGCCAACATTTGGCATGGAGAAAAGTTACAGCTTTCAGGAATTAATATCTTTCTGTGCAAGCCGAGTCATTTATTCAATTTAATCATTGAACCCAAAAACCATTAACCTCGCATTTCTACCGCTCTTATTTCTCTTATCTTTTCTATTTCACTCTTTCTTTTTCCATCCTTATTTTTTTTCATTCTTTATTTATACATTCTTCTCTTTTTTACTCTTTCTTTCTACGTCTTTTTTTACTTCACTCTCTATTTCTTCATCTTTTTTATTTCTCTCTTTCTTTCTCAATCCTTATTTTCTTTCATTCTTTCTTTCTCCATCCTTATTTTTCCTCACTGTTTATTTGTACACCCTTACTTTTCTTCACTCTTTCTTTGTACAGGGTGGAACGTTAAAATTCTCGCTTAAGAAAAGGCGACATGGTTCCATTTCCATGTGATAAAAACCTTCTTTTTTTTTTTGTTCTATACTTTCTACTAGTTGGCCAGTTGTGTACAAATCCGAAAAGTGATAGGAGCCTTCTATCCTGTATGAAAGTTACACAATGTTCAACTAGTGAGATCAGAGATGCGCCACTGAATAACTCATGCTCTATACCGATCCAACTTATGACAACAGGACCATTGCCAGCACTTTCAAAATGCATCGCTGGATTGCGATGCACAACAGAGACGTACCCAGGGTCATGAAAACCAAGTTTCTAGCCACGGTTATTGTCTTTGGTGTGGTTTCAAGTGAGGGCCACATCATACCACGTCATATCTTCAAAGTCGGCTTGAAAGTAAACAGCAAAGTGGATGTGATGAAGAGTGTGGGGACCCCCTGGTGCAATTAGGTGGCTGCTACCAGACTCTGGGTGTGGCAGCAAGACAGCACCGATTCCTAAGTCGAAGAGACCCAGGATTGACTTCAGAAGGAGTGCTATGAGTTTCTACCTTACTCTCATTGACCCCCTCCTCCCCTGACATGAACCCACTGGACTACTTCGTTTGATCATACATTGCCAACATCACTAACATGACCTCCCACAACACCAAAGCCAGCCTGATCGCATCCACTGATTATTCGCCAAACTTCCGCCGATGTTTCGCTCAGCTTCAGCTTTTTGGTGCTTGTAGAAAAGGCATGCTCCTTGTTTCGGACCTGAATCGAGGCGGCGATTGAGGCTGAACGCGAATACATTAAATAGATGTAGGCTCTATTACATAATCAAGTTAGCTAAATTGATATTTTCAGTAAAAGTTTTAAAATAAAACTGTAATGATTTGTTTTTCTTTAGGGCGATACATTTATTGTTCCAACCTGGACACTCGGGAAAATAAAAGCGAATTTGGAATACCTATGCGATCTCAGTTGTGTAGAGTGATTCATTATATACACAGCAAAATATTGTTGTGTAGATGACACTTTGCAGTAGATTGTTTTTTCTTTCCTTTTCTTTTTCGTTATTCATTTTAAGAACAGAAACTTTAAAGGCGATTACTAATAGCAGCACACAAGATTATCAGTTCCTTTTTGTTGTTTCTTTTGTTTTCCTTATACATACATAATAAACCCAGTTTTTTTCCAAACCCAACATTTCTGTCTCTCTCTCTCTCTCCCTCTCTCACTCACTCACTCACTCACTCACTCACTCTCTCTCTCTCATTGTTCAGAAAAAGAGAAGGGTCTTCAGATTACCTGTTATCTCAAGCAACGTCGTCTCTGTGACATATTGACTAGTAACCTTCATTCTAATATTTTACTTCTGATGGAATTTTCCACTTCTCTGCTAACTGTAACCTTATGTGGAAAATACCGTTTTTAAAATCATTTCTGCACAATCACATTATTATTTTCCTGAAGAGATAATACTAAATACTGAGGTTTCCCCGCTCCTACTAAGCTTTGTAAAAGATTCTTATGGTTTCTTTATCTAACCTTACAATAAATACAAGTACGTCATGTAGTATTTTCATGTGGATTTCTTAATTTTGTAAAAGCAGAACTTCCCAAACTTAAAGCAAATGTTCTTGTTTATAATTTTTATTTCTCTCATCCGTTAACCTTTTATTTCATGTTTTATCAATCTCTTCATTCTCATTGAATTTTGTTTCCCTATATAAGTCTTTTTCATTTTTGTAACATACATTCGTCGTTCTTGTCGGATCAACTCCTTTCTTTTTTACAGATGTTTTCTTTCTTTTATTTATTAACGACTTCTTTCCCTTTCACATACGTCCATTTACAAGTTAATTGACAATTAATTAGTTAGAATTTGAGAAAGGAATACATTGTTGTCTTAATGCAATAACAAAGATATATGTGACTGAGACCGAAGATAGAATATATGTATAAACTATGTATAAGAAAATATTTTTTTTTTCAGTTCAATAGATTGACAAAAGGCTAGAACTATTTAAAAGCAATTTGTGTTAGTTTTGTGAGTCTAAATGACGGCTACGAGAACATCCTCGATGTTATGTTAAGGTTTTTAAAAGTTATACAGAGATGGCTATGAAACTGGAGTATGTCTAATGACTTTAAGGCCCAGCTAGAAAATAGAATACTATCTTATTCTAAATTTCCTACAAGTATGGAATGAGATTTTGTAGTACAGGACGGGAAAGTAAATTCTCTTTAACTTCAGCAATATTAATTCAGGGGATATAATTTGAGTTACATCCATTGGAAATAACCCAGATTATCATGGTATTATATTTTTTTCTCATACAGTGTACTTCATTCGCATGCCCTTTCTTATATTGCTTGAACCTGAATATAAATTCATTTTCATCTACTCTATCACTGTTTTGCTCCCTCATTCCTCTCTATTTACCTGCCGTTGTTCACGTCTTCATTTCATTATTTCTCTCTCTCTCTCTTTCTCTCTCATATATATATATATATATATATATATATATATATATATATATATATATATAATATAAAGCTAAATGTGTGTGTGTGTCTGGTCACGAATAGGCTCCTATATGGTTGACTATTTTAAAAAACTGATTACATAAAATTATAGAAGATGTATGGAGACACAGGAATTGGTATGTTTGATCTGGCGGAACGGTGGTTCATTAAAATTGTGGGGTCTGCATTCGCGCCTGGTCCACAAAGTATGGAAGTAAAAAATAAAAAAAAAAAGTTTACAAATGTTTTTGATATAGATGTACATAAGAATACTTTGATAAGTATGTTTTAACTTAAATAGGGATAGTATAATAAAATTGTGAGGTCTGCGTTCGCGCCTGGCCTCCATGGAATGGAAATAGGCACAAACTTTAATAAAGGTTTTTTCATATCTATCTGCGTAAGTATACTTTGATAATTATGTTTTAGTTTGAAGAAATATGGTATAATAAAATTATGAGGTGTTCGTTCGCACCTGACCTCCATAGAATGGAAATATGTCACAAAGTTTAACAAGGTTTTTTTAATATAGATCCACAGAATATTGTGATCATTGTTTCAGTGTGACCAGGTATGGTATAATAAATTATTGGGTTTATCTATTTTATTTATTACTTTCATCATATTCTGCTTTGGTTTTGATACCCCCAAATTCGAAGCCATCTCTTTACAACCCTTACTTTTCATAACCTATCATACTTTCATAAATCAGAGTCCATTTTCTGTAGGCTGTTTTTTAACCCAGTCAACAACGGGTACTTTTGCTAGTATATATATATATATATATATATATATATATATATATATATATATATATATATATTAATTAATTAATAATTACTACATGCATAAAAGTAAGTAATCTATATACATGCATGTTTCGAAGTCTATTCATCATCAGTATAGCTAGACTTTTATTGCCAAGGATAGAACCTTTAACGGCTCGATAAGTAGTCTGATGTTTTACCACGGGACTACCGAACCTTAGACAATTTTATGCACGATTTGTATCGCTCATAAATCTAGGATTGTTTGAATTTTTATTTTATTTTTCATTATTTTATATATTATATTTTATTTATTATTTATGAAATTAATCGCTAATAAAAAATAAAATAAAAATTCAAACAATCTTAGTTAATTTCTTTTCAATTATGTGGTAGTTGCTGGTGGCCTGGAAGAAAGATGCTAGTGTGCTAAGTCAGGGTTAACTTTGTTGATGATACACACGTCTCAACCAGCGGTAATTTTCACTTCCTACACTGCTGATTGCATAAATATGAACCATTATAGGTATAAAAATTATTAATATTTATTTAAAAAACAAAAGAAATTATAGTTATAAAGCTGCTTTAAGAAAATGAAAGTTCAGCCCATCTTTGTTGTTGAATACTCTGTGAAAGCTCCCTGAAATATCAATTCATAGGGACATAATTTCTTTCAAACTATTTGGTAGTTGCCGTTGGCCTGGAGGAAAGGAGATGGCTTACTAAAACAAGGGTAACTTTGTTAACTGGGTTCCGATCTCCAGACAAGCAGTAATTATCACTTCTTGCATTGATGATGTCATATGCATGAAACACTGTATGCATAAAAAGTATTAATATTCATTTTTTATAAATATTATAATATATATATATATATATATATATAGAGAGAGAGAGAGAGAGAGAGTGAGAGAGAGATTCAATAGCCTTCCCCTACGCTTTCTTTTCCTTTTTACTATTTTTTTTTGTTTTTGTCTTTTCTTAACTTTCATTCTACGCCTTTTAATAATTTGAAATTATCCATAAATTTCATTTCTTCTTATTTCATTCATTCGCTTTCCCTGTATTTCTTTTTCCCTCTCTTCTTGTTAAAATCTAACCCCTCCCCTCATATATCTCTTTATCCTTCACATACTCCCACTCTTCTGTACCCTTCGGCAAAACATGTCATACCGACCCCCTTCTTCTAGACTTTATTTTCTACTCCGTCTTACATGAAATGGCGAAATGGCGAAGTATACTTCTAGAAACCCCAATTTCCCCTCTGCTCAATATTCAGAATTTGCTCTGGGGCCAATCATTGGCATTATGAGTGCGCACTTTGGCTTCGGTTCAATAATTTAATGCCTTCTCTAATGTTCTTCAAATAAAGAAGTTTTACACTTTACTCTCGGGTCAAGTGGTAGGTGAGATGATAGCAATTTCAATTACGAATGACCTACACTATTGAGAAAAAAAGCAAACTCTATAGTTTCAAGCAATATCTATTACATGAAGAGTAAATGTCTGTATGTTCAACGAAAATTTGGAAAATACACAACAAAACCCTACAAAGTTGGTATTTTTTAATTAGCCCAGCCTCGGGTGTATAATATCTAAACTGCAAAGCAAAATATTCATTATTTTAGGCTCACATAGTCATTTATATAATTTAATGTCATCAAAAGGTATTATGTAGTCTGTTTTCTATCTACTAAATAAAGGGAAGTAACACTGATTATTTTCACAAAGTTACTTCCCTAATGCCGATTCGAGTTGTGTGTGTGTCCACAGAAAGGACTGGGTTGGTTGAAGAGGAAATAGGGGTGGGGGGAAGTAGGGGAAAGAGAGGGGGATAGCAGTTATGTTGCACTTTTTCGTCGGCAATGACGAGTAGCCCATATAGTGTAAAATAAATCCTTGTTTTATTCCCAATCGTCTTAGTTTATATAAAAAAAACAGTTAATGAGATTGCTGTTGTTTTTTTAATGATTAGGAGATTGTTTTTGTTTTTTTCGAAAATGAAAAGCAGAAGAATCTGACGTTGTCCAGGCTGAAAAGTGTTTCTTATACAGTGTGACACCTAAACATGCTATTTTAATTGGTTCGAGTACTGGAAAAAATCAATTGTAAAAGCGATATTCTCCTAAAGATTGAAGGTTCAATCCTCAGTGTGGGCGACCGAAAAATGCATTTGCGAATTATTTAGGCCCTCTATCCAGTCATGGCTGACGAACCAAGAGCACGCTACCTGTGTGAAGTAAATAAAGGGTTCCGTTCGAAATTCTGTCCAAATTTCCGAGTTTGACAGAAACATTCCCGAGTTCCACAAGATACACCTGAAGAAGGTCGGGGGTTATATCGACCGAAATGTTGTGAAAATCACACTCAAGATGGGAACAGCAGTCCGATGAATAATAATACACAATATTTCAGAAGTTTTATCACCGCACAAGCAGAAGTGCCCGGCGTATAAAATCAGCAGTAGATTCTTTGATAAGATAGGGGCGCGTTCGAAATGAATGTTTCTGTTTAGAGCCCAATCGAATAATGATCCAAAAATATTGATTTTAATTAGGAGATTGGTTTGTTTTTTTTTTTCGAAAATGAAAA
Source organism: Euprymna scolopes (assembly GCF_053919585.1). Taxonomy (NCBI): domain Eukaryota; kingdom Metazoa; phylum Mollusca; class Cephalopoda; order Sepiida; family Sepiolidae; genus Euprymna; species Euprymna scolopes. The sequence continues at coordinate 12,769,671 of NC_136489.1, read as the reverse complement.
GCAGAAGAATCTGACGTTGTCCAGGCTGAAAAGTATTTCTTATACAGTGTGACACCCAAACATGCTATTTTAATTGTTAATAAATTTATAATTTTTCTTTGATCCAAAAATATTGATACAAAAAAAAAAACAGTCTATGCCTGACGTGTCCACCAAGTTTCAGTGAGAGATGTCCAACAGTTTCTGGTTTACCTCTAAAAACAAGTCGACGGATTGCATAGGAATCGAAATGTTTATGGAAATTTTTTAGATGCGAATTGACAAGTTGTATTACTTGGAACTCAACTGATAAGCAGTAATAGCGGAACTTGGTCTGTGTTTGTTTATTTAAGAGGACGGCTAAACAGGAACTTGTTTACATTAGAGTTGAAAACGACCATGTTGTAGTCACCTCGGTAGCAGCTTCACTTTATTGTGTTCACAAACGGTTAGTTCAAGGCAAGAAACATTGAATTTACTCTTAGTTTCAAGCACAGGTAGATAAAATGGAAAACTGTCAGCAGTTGCTATAGATATAGACCAGGGCTGCGAATGTTTTGCAGAAGAGCACAATTTTCTTATCACTATTTGATTTTACTAATTTTGTTTAGTTCTGCTTACAACAAATTAAAATTTCTATTTAAAAATCTTATTACTCATTTTTTTTAAGAATTTTTTTTTAAAGATTTTTTTTCTTTTTCTTTAATTACAATCTTTACAATTTTTTTTCTTTATTTTACATCAGGTTTTTCTGAACTTTTCAATTTGTTGTTATATTTTCAATTTTTAAATATTTCATCTCGATTTGACCAATTTTGGCAATTAATGAGCAAAAATCTATTTAGCTGCATTAATTGACAACATCGTTTCTAATCTTATTTCCATGAATCACGTGATGAAATGTCAACGAAATAGCCCGAGGACCACAATTACCATTTCAACAATTGTAATATAACATAAAACTATTTTGTCTTGTCTGTTATCAAATTTTTGGAAGATCATTAGAAAATCTAACGGTTCTATCCAAACATAAGATTTTTTTTCTTATTCATTTTACGACATATCGACTCTTTCCAAAAATAAGAGTCAAGTTTCTATAACTTATATCTCTTTAAAGCGACCATTTACAGGACATATTAACTGTTTCCCAAAATACAAAAAGAGTAAAGTGTTCTGTAACTTGTATCGTATATTTATTTCGTATATATTTAAAGCGACCATTTACCGGACATGGAATCTTGAAAAAAATACAATTATCATTATGTTCTGAATTTTTTAGATGAGGATTAAGTACTTGTATAATTTGGATTATTCGAACTATTGCCTTCATCTTCAATGTTGTTCTCATAACGTTTTTGCCGATATAACCGTCAACCATCTTCATTGTCTCTTGCCAAACTCGGGAATGTTTATTTAGAACGGAAATTCACATGAAATTTCGAACGGAACCCTTTATTCAATCCACGAAGGTAACATATTTTCGTTCCGTCAACCATGACCGCGTAGAAATCTTAAGAAATTTGCAATTGTATCCTTAGTATCACTCACACTGAGGATTGAACTTTCAACTTCCAGAAAAGTGTTACTTAACATTGGATTTTACTTCGTACTTCAGTCGTTACAGCAAGAATCCTTTAGATGAAAATATTAAGTTGGTACAAAAATAATGTCGTTTATATGTTAGGAAATGGATTGAGAAATAGAAGGATGTGTGTAATTATATTGTACACACATTTTACCGGAAGTGAGGGTCAGCTGATCGGATTTGCGTGTGAGCCACGTGATCAGGTTAGCTGATATCAGTTAGATTGGGTTTGCATGGAAGACAACGGACGGCTTAACAGTCGTCCCCTCCCCTTCACTGGGGGAGACGATGACGTGTGTGGAAATAAGACCTAGAAGTAAACTATGCAGGCCAGAGATTCACTTTCTATCCTTCTGCGATCGACATCTGGAAGGTGAATAAAAAAAAACTATAAAACCAATTCATCGCATTGAAGTGAATTAATCTTCGTCCAAAAACAGGTTTCCAGTCTCCACTCCAAGAACAACATGAATTCCAGGTGGACAAGATAAACGATGCATGAAGAAGGTATGTCCAGAATACATGTACCACACACACATACACACACACACACAACTGCATACGAACAATTAAATATGAATATACAACAAATAGACAGAACATTTAGACGATCACACACACGGTACCTTATTAGATAACTATACAACACACACACACACACACACACACACATATATATATATATATATATATATAGTTGAAGAACATTATTTTTGCACGAATAATCTAAATACACAATTCCCATTTCAATAATTCCCATTTAAATTAATAAATGCGAACTTATTTTTTTATTTATTCTCCTTATATGAACATAAAAACGGATTATTATTATTTAAATCAAGAACACGACGTAGTATTTTGAAAAACTATATATATAGACCAAGTGAAGGATTCCAAAGCAGCTATCTGAACGCCTAATTTTCATAAGTATTTTTAAAACAGTTCATAATAAAATAATGTTTGGCGTTATTCATTTGTAATTTTATTCTATTTTGTATATGAAATAGTTTCGTCGGTATTAACAAAAATAAATTAGTGATTTAATTTAAGAAAATGGATAACTTACTAAAAAAATTCTTAAATTAACATCGCTCGCTAGAACTCTTACGGCAGTCGTAAGCAAGAAAGAAAAGTGTGGAGAAGGTGACTCGCGGGTTAACAGCTGTCTGTTTTGCTTACTTATTTTCTCTCTCTTTATTTCTTTTTCTCTGTAACTTTCTACCTCTTTAGTCTTTCTAGTTAACGACGCCGTATTTTGTCATTGTTCTTGAATTCTATCATTGTTTGGTTCCCGTAGACAAAACGTTTCATAATTTTTGTTTAAATGTTTCTTTCCGATTTTAGGATGGCGGACTTTATATGAATTCCGATGCTCAAAATGTATAAACATTTTGACCCCTCCCTTTACTTAAAAATTCACCAAAAAATCAGGAAATTAACCAATTTTAAGGAAATTATCAGTATTTATCAAATAATGATCACGAAATATAATGAACCCCTTATTTTTATTTTAATCTTACTGGCAATGTACTATTTTGTTTTAACAAACAAAAAAAAACACCTTTTTTAAGAACATTTGCAAAAAGCCCCAGAAGTCCGTATTAATGAATTCGATATAACTTGAAGAAAAATTCATTTCTCGAACTATCTATATCATCATTGAGTTAAGCATTATTTATTTAATATTTTCACACAAAATATGACAATTGAAAAAGTATTTCCTCTTTTTTTTTAGATATTATTCGCGTAATTTTATATCTAAGATTGTAATATTTTCCTTGTCGGAATGAACTTGTAACTTTCGGCGTTAAATAATGTTTATACAATCTTGAAAGATAAAAACAACTTGAAAAAAAATTAAAAGCAGGAACACAGGAAAATAATTAAATTTTAAAAAATGGTAAAAATTTATACAAACGTTCACGATCGGAATTACGGATGCACATCTTGGAAAACGAGAAAACCAGCACTCTCTACCTCCCTCCAACTATCTGAGATCATTTTCAGACAGCCTTTTGATCTTCTGAAATCTTGGGCTTCCGTAAAATTCATGCTTAGACTTCGTTTTTTTTTTTTTGTTTTTTTTTTCAGCGCGAAGCCAGAATCTCTCGCTTTTGGGGGTGGCCTAATTAAGCTATTTATTTTACAAACAAGGTGTTTTTTATATAATATGGTATCTAAGAACTTTACATTACTAATTATCTTTGAAATAGACCCAGAAAATTAATATTTATCTTTTAAGGGATTTTTACAACGAATTTTAAACTTTACAACTTACAAAATTAAATTGAACTTGTAAGTTTCCGAATGTCGCCGTGAAAATATTTTTCATTATCACTTTTTTTTTTCCCGTGTACAAATATTGTTTCTTTTTGGAAATTAACTTCAGGCTTTAATCATTTAAATAATATCAAAAAGAAACCTTCAAAAAAAAAAAAAAGAAATGATAAACCAGCTTTAAAAACCTATAATTTTTCCGCCGTTATTGCCCGTACCTACAAATTATCAATCATCATCTTTACTAATTTATTATTTAACATTTTAGTTTCAAGTAGATCATGTAGCCAACTGCGAAGTGATAGCTTGCTAGTATGGGATAAAACTAGTTTTTTGTTCTGTTATTAAATACAAGGCTGATTTTGAGAAAATCTCGTGTTTGTATTTTAGCATGTGATTGATTTTACTACATTTTTACTTTTTCTTTTTTTTTTTACTAGTAAAAGCAACAAAAAGAGAACGTCTTACACATTATCGCTCAGCTAAATAGATTACCTTATTCTTTTGATTTAATGTATTTAAACGATAAATAAATAAGTATTGTAAGCGTTCACTTATATATATATATATATATATATATATATATATATATATATATATATATATATATATATATATAAGATAAAAACTCCGCGGATTAAGGACTATCCACTTATCTAGTGTTTCCTTTTCAGATTAAATATGTTTTTAACTCATTTCAAAGTGATTTTTAACATGTTTTATTAACTGTTTGCTCGTGTATATATCTCTTCTTCTCTTCTTCTCTATCTCTTCTCTATATAAATAAAATGAACTCATTTTTCCCGTCTGATTTTGACATTAATAGGATTAAAAATCAAGATATTTCATGCAAATATAATATGCACAAACGGCAGAACAATATCTGAGGTGTGTTATAGGCTTATTATTTCTCAAATTCCTCGATAATCTTAGATTTCTATACTTTTTCTGCTGAGAAGTCACGGCCAAAATCGGTTAAGATCAATGGAAGTGGTAAAATATTTTCTCTCTAATAAATTCCTCCTCCCCCTGCCACCACTTAACACCGTTTGGGGATCGTTCACAAGGAACAGTTGAGAAGAGAACACCGGTTTGGCTTCGTAGTTCTTTCATGTGAAGTTATTTAAAATCACTAAACTAAGCTGCAGTGCTCTGTGGCGTAGTGGTTAGCGTGCTGGACAATTCACATTATATTTTCACGTTCGCGCCGACCTACCGTAGTCGTTTTTTTTTCCCCCTAAACAACTGGAATGGACTTTTCTTGGTGGCCGAACTGTTAACGTTGCAGATGTTTTTTTGTTTTGTTTTTTCACACTTTATTTTCCTACTTTTACTCATGACTCCGGGTTTGATCCTTCCTACTTACCTACCATAACATTTTTTAAAACTCCCCCCCGTCCCGGAAATAAACACTCGGGCAACGCCGGGTACCCCCGCTAGTATATATATATATATATATATATATATATATATATATATATATATAATTTTACTTGGCCTTTTGGCCAAGATCAAAGTGTAATATATGTTCTTCAGTTGCTGCACTTCCATTTCTCTCTTTCAGTGTAGGAACAGTCCTTCACGACTGAGACAATTTTTTTTACTTTTGTACCTTTTCTCCGCGTTAAAAAACGACCCTGGTATCTAAGTGCCCGTGGAGAGGCATTGTAAAGTATATATATATATAATTTGTCGAACAGTATAAATATACTGAGAGGTATCACTAAACGTATCTCGTCTTACGGCAATTGAGGTTTTGACATCGACAATCAGTCCGACAGAAATATAGCTGTTAGACTGAGAAAAATGTTCTGCGTACCTCTAAAAGATCCACACTCCCAATCCTTACCTCTGGGCTTTCAGGAGGAGCAATTTTATTACTTGTTTCTGGGGCGCCCTTACAGGGGAATGCCGACACAGCTACTCAAGCCTCATTCTTTGCAAACCTGAAGTTCTTATCTTTTAGAGGCGCTTGCTTATTCATCCTATCTACTGACCCTGTGTCACCTTCTCCCGCGATGGGAGGGCATTATAATAATATGAATAGAATAAGGTAATCTATTCAGCCGAGCGATAGTGTGTGGGACGCTCTTTTTTATTGTATTTTTTTATTTGTTTTTACTACATTATTGTTTTTTTCGAAAATAAAAATATATTAAGATCCAAAAGAAAACAGAAGTAAGAAAGAAACTCACGACATAGAACAATAAGAAGAAAGCAGGGGAGATGGTCGTATCGATTGTCTGTAGATTGTGTGTTCAATTCCTGGTTTAGATTATCAAGATTTCATGAATCTGAAATATATTTCACAGGAAAATGATTGCAAGTTTCTTCAGCGCCAACAGATTTCCTATAAATGCTTATATTTCGTTTACAAAAGCACGAGAGGAGGAGAACGAGGAGAAGTGGTGGGAGATAGACTTGTTGGGAAGAAAAAAGCAAAAGACGGGAGGATGTTTAAACGAATGTGGAATAATTTTATTTAAAGTTTCTGCACATAAGACTGGCATAGAGAACTTGTAATGCTTCACACTTAGAGGAGACTCCAATAAACTGTTTCTTGTGTGTGTTTTAAGTAAACATGTCTACCTCATAAGATATCCTAACATATATATTGATCAGGACTGGATAAACATGCCACAAACACACACACCCATATATATATATATTGTTCGAAAGACAAATTGATACATATTCTGCCTTATATATAAATACGCTGGCTGAGGAAAGCCGCAATGATGAGTTGTGATACAAGGAAACAGTGCTCTATGTGGATGGCTATATATTTTAAACCTCGCTCTTTGAGTAGAACATTCAATTGGCTATAAAGCGAGACTCATTGTTTGCTTGTAAATAAACAAACAGCGCGAGCACTGTAAAAGCGGTGGGCGAATGTTTATTTAAATGGACATTTGCTGAGGATATTTGCGAGCACCGATCCCATGGGCCGGAACTGCCGACTATCAACGCGAGGGTTGTGGGTTCAATCCCCGGCTAGGGAAAAGTGCTAGTCTATTGATGAGTTGTGTTACAATGAAATAGTACTGTATGTGGATGACTATGTATACGAGGTGCATTCAAGCTTTTAAAATTGTTATAGACCCTTGTAAATTCAGTAAATTATTGTTATACATCTTATGAGATGACTGACTAATTGTTATGATTTCAGGTTCAAATGCACTATCAATAAAAGTGCGCATAAGAAAAAGTTTGGAAACTTATTGTAGGCACCTCGTATATATATATATATATATATATATATATATATATATATATATATATATATATATATATATATACGAGGAAACAGTTAATAAAACATGTTAAAAACACTTTGAAATGAGTTAAAAACATATTTAATCTGAAAAGGAAACACTAGATAAATGGATAGTCCTTAATCCGCGGAGTTTCGAAGAAATACTTTCCTTCTCATCAGAGGGTAGGAATTAGCAAAATGCGGGATCGGATTTTGCTTGCAAAAGTATTTGATGAAACAACAAGTAAGTTATTTTTATTTTATTTCATATATATATATATATATATATATATATATATATATTGAGCATTTTCAGTTAAAATAAGTCTGTCAATTTAGCTCATATGTGCAGATCATCATATAATTATTAAATCACTCTGACAGATGTTAAAAACTTTTAAAAGAATAAATGTTTAAATTTCAACAGTATTTCTCGCGGTTAACGGTAGCCGAATGGATTAGGTACTTGTTATTGAGCCAAATATGGCTTCTGTTGCCGGGTTCGAATTTATCGACTAGTGTTACTTGTGACACCCTGCCCTCATGATTTCCGAAGGGACGGAACACTAGTGTCTGTAGGTATTCAATAATTCTTATGTTATTTCCATAGTCAAGCAACGTCGCAGCTCGCAAGAGCCATGACAGACTACAAAATAAATCAGAGTTTCGCCATCTGGACTTTCGGTTTTATTATCTGTCATGGTTCTTCCGAGCTGCAATTTTGCTTGACTGTGGAAATAATTATATCATCTCTCACGTTCTGAAAACTGCAACTTTGTGTGTGTATGTGTGTGTGTTCCTTCCTTATAGACTCCGAAACGGCTGAACATATTTTCTTTAAAATTTACAGAACTTTAGTGTATAAGTCTGGGAGTGATCTTAGTTAAGTTTTGTCTCAGAATACCCCCGATTATTACCGATAATCGAAGCCGTTATTTTAATTTATCTATCATCGGTAAGGCATTTTTTCAATGTCGTCGCATAGCAACACTGATAGAACAACGGGCTTTGAAAATTCTATTGAGAGTAAGTTGATATCGTGTTTTTTTTTTTTTTTTTTTTTGCCTGACGTGGTCTGTAGGTTCGAACTCCGTGCATAAATTTCTTAATGTTCTTTTTCGCTAACTGGGAAGAAGTTAATATGAAATAATTTTATCAAACAAACAGTAGGTTCTCTAGAGTGCAATATAGAATAACATATATTTTGGACTAAGTTACGCTATGGAGGTATGTGGAGCTTACTCTCGGGTAATTTCACGGATTGCGATGACAATAAAAATATAGGAGTGTGAAATATTCGTTGATCATCATTCAATCCTGGACAATGTCGAGTCTCCCTGCTAGTATATATATCGTGTATTTCGGCGTATAAGACGATCCTTAAAGTTAGAAAATCATCTTTAAATTGTGTTGCAATCTCTAGTCTAGGCTAAACAATCATGGTTGTCTGATTTCGCAATCGTCTTATACAACCGACATATGATAAAATTTATGAAAGTTTTCCCCAATTTTGTATCTCGTCTAATCTAACGGTCGCGTTATACACCGAAATACACCGTTTATGTTTTGCTTGTAAATATTCCAAGAGTAATAAAAAAAAATGTGAAATATTCGTTGATCAACATCCAATCCCGGACAATGTCGGGTCTCCCTGCTAGTATACATATAAAGTTGATTTATCTCGCTCTGATATTGATATTAAAAGCGTGACGGTATATATTCATAAAATAAATTTTAGTAGGTGACTTATTGTGTATACGTTGTGTGTTTAAAGATATATATGTACGTATAAATTTGATATGTTTAAGTTCAGTACATTATATTACGAATATAATGTAATATACATTTGCAGCTAATTGTAATTTTTGATTTAAGTATTTATGCATGGTAATTATAAGCTTGAAAATAATAAATTTAATTTTACGTGCGGAGTTTTAAATAATTAATAAAAACACATATATAAATCTATATATCTATAAAAGTGAGAGTGTGTGTGTCTGTCTGTCTGTCTGTGTACATTTCCCTACGCAATAACTCTGTCAATTTTCAGTCTACAGACTGGAGATTTTATATACAATGTATTGAGATTTGGGAAAATATTTGTAATCCATTTTCGGCCAGAAATTTGGCTGTTAAGGGGCCAAAGTTCAACGATTTGACCTTTGAGAACTCTACCAAACTCCTCCGCCAATTTAAATTTTAGATATAGATAGGTTCCTTGGACATGGATCTTACTTAATAATTTGGTTTGAGCCTAATGTTAAGGGGACATAATAGGGGTCAAAGTTTTAAAAAATTTGACCTCTGCGGTCTCTACCAAATTATTCAGACAATTTCTGGGGTAAACATTTGAAATTTTACATAAAGTGTATTCAGAGTTAGGGCAATCTTTTTAATCGGTTTGGGTCGAAAAATTGAGTTATCAATATATAAATGTATGCATGTATGTTTGCATGTCTGCCTAAAACTTTTGACAGAGACGACGGATTTTCACAAGATCAGTATCGTTTGAAGCTCGACCCTTTAGACGACAAATACCGAAAAATTGGCTAAAAACATTAATTTTGTAACCCTCACTGGACACTTTTCTACAGGGAGAGGTCGCTTTTTTCGCTGATATTTTCGAAAGTCATCCCCTGTTTTCGATTGTCTAGCCTTAATTTAAACCTATGTCACTTCCGGTTTGACGCTGGTCGTAACAGCAAAGACGTCACGTTTTTCCACGTTCTTTTCCTCCTTCACGGTACAGGTTCGAGCCTGCCTTTCTACTACCACTTTTTGTTTTGCTCAACACACACCTCCAAACACCCGGGCAACGCCGGGCACCCATTCTAGTATATAATAGTTTAAAGTAATGTTAGTTTAATCTATCGCAAAAAAAAAAAGAAAAGAAAAATGGAGGGGTGATTTGAATTAAAATGCCAATAGCACTCATTTTTTTTTTTTTGACAGAGGAGTCACCACTTATCAAGGTCTGGGGACCACTCGAAGATAAGTGTTAATGAGTGTACGGTAGCCAATGGGACAATATCGTAGTCATCGTTAGCAGTGGACATTTGATAAATTGGATTACTTAAGGGGACGGCTCATCAAGAACATTTTTACGTTGGACTTGAAGACGACCAAAATATAGTTAGCTGGGAAGCAGGAAAACGGGAGAGAGTTTAACAGGTGTGCAATTCTAAGCAAAAAGTTTTGTTCATGGAATCTATGTTTAGGTTTAGGCACAGATAAAGAGTGGGGAAATTATTGATAGTGGTTTCAACTAGGCGAGTGTTTTACGTGAAAGTTTGGCGAGAGGAACCACAGATTGAGGCCCAGACGAGCACCTGCCATGAAAATAACGATAAAGCAGAGACAGGCTCGCAACATCTCTTCTGTAGGAAAAACGTCAAGGGAAGAGAAAAGCCCCCCCCACTAGGCTACGAAGTCTATAGCGTATTTGCTACAAAATATTTAATTGTTACGGTAAATATTCATTAAACAGAATTAAACAAGGAAAATATAAAACATAATGAATTAGTGAGGATGAATAATGTATTTTAAAAAATACATAAAGTATAAATTTAGTGTGTTCCAGATCGGTGCATTATATTAGAAATTGCGTGTTTTTTTTTTTGTTTTTTTTTTGTGTATTATTAATGGGTTGAAAACAAATAAAATTCTAAACTTATATCATAAAAACTATATATATGAATACATAATTTTTAACATAGAAATAGGTATTATTTATTTCTATATATAATCTGTTTAATTTTCTCGGTGTAAATGAAGGATTTGATTTTTAATAGGGCGAGGGAATTAAATAATTAACTTGGGACGTCAATAATTGATTAAAATATAATACATTCGTATGATTAGTGCCATATAACATTTAATTATCACAATTTATATTCAGAAAATATAATTACTGGACAAAATCATTGAAATAAGATAATAGAGTATATTTTTAATGTCTGAATTATGTCCCTTACATTGAATTTAAAACTTGCGAAATGAAAACTAAGAAAACTCTCTTTTATTAAGAAAAAATGTTAATTAAGTTTAACTGAACTGTATCCGACCATAGATGTTTGTTTAAACATAGTTGCATTCTATTGTATATATAATCATGATAATAATAAGATTAATATTAATAACAGTAATGATAATAATAATGATTAACATATCTTTAATTGATACGAAAAAATAAATAAAAATATAAACATATCTATGAAATAAAAGTTTCGTATTAAAAATCCAAATACACTAATTGTAGATGTAACCATTGCTAACATAATTTTAGATAATAAAGACTAGCTATTTTCAAACAAATAAAATATTATTATAGAAGATATGTTTAGTGTTCATGAAAACATTTTGGGAATATTAAATTAATACGGAAAATAAAGCGTGATTAGCTTTCCTATTAAATCAAACACAAATCTAGTATCATAAACAGAACCGAAATATTCTTCGGATGTTTTGGATTTTTTTTAGTAAAAGGTTCCTATTTTTCTGAAGAGTCAGTGCAGAAAAATATTTTAAAAAAATGTTATAATAATTATATGATTGATTCTGCGTTACGAAACAGGTGCTGTGAAAAGAGGGCGTTTGGACATGTTGAAAGAAACAAATCGTAAAATAAATTACATCTTGGAATTTGGAATATAACTGTTTTGTCATATATTTGTATATACTCTGTAGTTAAATTTAGCATGCATCCAGCTTCATAAATAAAAGGATTGGTATAACTAAACGGTGAAATATAATTGAAAAGGCAGGTTTTTCTCATAAACACACACACACACACACACACACACACACACACACACATATATATATATATATATATATATATATATATATATATATATATATATATATATACTAAAAGGAATCATAATAGTAAACAGAGGGAATGTCTCTTGGGTTTGAATATGAATAACCTCTAGGATCTTCGAAAATATCATAATGTTGCTTTATTTTAATCGCTTCACTGTCCTTTTTATTTCACCCATGAACAGAACGCAACGTAACTTATTTTTAATAATGTACATATTTTTGATTTTCCTTTTTTAATCCCTCGATACAGATTTCATAAAGAGAGTGAAAAACCGGCCACCTGACGATTTTTCTTTCCTCTTCTTCCCCGTTTTTTTTTTTAACGTGCTTAACGCATTTTACTTTTAATCATCATCTATAATATAAATTTCACCTGTCTGTTTAAATGTATGTATGTATGTATGTATGTTATGTATGTATGTATATATGTATGTATGGTATGTATGTATGTTATGTATGTATGTTTAAAACTTTCGACAGAGGCCACGGATTTTCACGAGATCAATATCGTTTTGAAGTTCGATCCTTCGGACGAAAAATATCGAAAAATTGGCTAAAAAACATTAATTCCTTCACTCTTAACTGGCCACATTTCTGCAAGAAGGAGTCGCTTTTTTCGCCGATATTTTCGAAAGTCATCCCCTCTTTTCAATTGCTTAGCCTTAATTTAAACTTTCGCCACTTCCGGTTTGGCGATGAACGCAACAACAAAGACGTCGCGTTTTTTCTTTTCACGTTCTTTTCCTCCTTCACGGGACGAGTTCGAGCCTCCCTGATTACCATGACTTTTTTTTGCTCAATATACACCTCCAAACACTCAGGCAACGCCGAGCACCCAGGCTAGTCTAATATATAAAAGGCAAAATGGGCACGCGCGTTTGTGTTTGTCCATGAAAGGCAATTTACGTTGGTGTTCTCGTGTAGGTTCGATTCAGGGAGAAGTTTTTTTAATCGAGATTTAAAAAATTCCCACCGTCTCGTCGTGTTGGCTGCTTGTTTATCTTTTTTGTATAAATAAAGCAGAACTATTTGCACGCAAAGGCCTAGCCCTCGAGCCGGGTAGTGTCTGGTCTGTAATTGGTCCTTGGTTAATGTCGGGGAAACCCTTCATACTGAAACAATTACTATTTATTTGGATACTGCCAGAGTGCCCAATTTTTGGAGGGAGCTGGTTTTCTCCCACATTAAAAACGATATTTGTGGGAGGTTTAAAAGCAACGCCATTTCTGCAAGTCATCTTTTTGATCGACTACGTTAATCTGAACACTTTACACTTACGCTCGCGTCATGGAGTATGGGTAAGACGTCGGATTTTCTTTCACTTTTTTCTGCCTTCGCGTCACGGGTTCGAGCCTGCCTGTCTACTAGCACATTTTTTTAAAACTCCAAACACCGGGCAGCATTATATATATATATATATATATATATATATATATATATATATATATATATATATATATATATATATATAATGATGTAAAAAATATATATTTATATAAGTTTCCACATGCGACCATGTGAATCTGCCAACCTGGACATTTAATATCATAGTTTATAACACCAAATAGGTTTTGTTTTTCTTAGTGACATCATGCCACGAGGGATAAAATGATTAAAAGAAAGTCTATCCTGATGAAAACGTTATTACGTAGAAAAGTTCGATTTATAAACAAATAAATGATTGTTTATTAAAAAAAACTGTGTTGAATTGGCTGTCTAAACATACATTTTGAATTTGCTCTTAAAAACAACGCAGAAAACATATGTTCATTATATATAATATTATATAATATAATAAACAAAGTCTCTGACAGCATAGACACAGCACTCTCCCTCAACACTATCGCACAAGTACATGTATTTGGTGACTTTAATGTTCACCACAAAAACTGGCTTGGATTCTCTACTCACACAGATGCAGCGGGCAGCACAACACATAGCTTCGCTATATCTCACTCCCTATCACAAATAGTTACGTTCCCAACCCGTTTCCCTGACCAGCAAGAACAACACGCATCACTTCTAGATCTGTTTCTGACCACAGTTCCTGAGGAGTGTATAACAAATGCTGACAGCCCATACGGGAACGCTGATCATGCAGTGATAATGGTCGAAATCTCCCTAAACTCTAGACCCAAAATAGAAGAGCCAGTGCTCAAAACAACGAGATATTATAAAAAAGCTGACTGGGAAGTCATCAGAGATCTTATCAGAGATGCCCCATGGGGAAATATTTTTTCTTTTCCTGCTGAGCAGTGCGCAAATGAGACCACTGAATGGTTCGAAACAGCAATTGAAGCACATGTTCCCATGCGGAAATTTTATAGCAAGCCCCACTCTCCCCAATGGTTTACTTCTACTTGCACAACTGCCATTGCTCAAAGGCAGCATGCATACCGCAGATTTAACCGACATAAGTCCAGTTCAAACAGACATAAGTATATAGAAGCTAGAAGTAACGTTAAGAAAGAAATAGCTACAGCTAAGAGAGAATTTACTGAAACCACTAAAAAACGCATCGAAGCACAAAAATTAGGAAATCGTGACTTCTGGAAAATCTACAACAGTATAGTAAATAATGGGCAATCAACAATTCCTCCACTAACCAACAATCACGAGGTTGTTTGATCAGCAACCGACAAGGCTGATATGCTTGCCAGCCA
>NC_136489.1:12690087-12745087 GCF_053919585.1 Euprymna scolopes | reverse complement strand
ATATTACATATTAGTCTATGTATATGTGTATATATATATATATATATATATATATGTATATGTATGTATATATATGTATTTTTTACATACATGTAACTACTATGTATAAAATTCTCTAGAAAAAACAATGAAAGTATTCCTGAATCTCGATGTTACTATCTATGCCACCTCTAAGTGACCCTCTTAATACATCAAATACATACATCTCATTTCGTGGAAATTTCAACCATATGTATAAGATACTAAATCAGAAAGTTCTATTTATGCATAGAATATACCGTAATAACGTCATTATTTAGAAATCAGTTCTTAACATGAGGAGAGAGAGAGAGTGTGTTTTGTAATTATTCCGGACTTTCATCTAACTACTTTATAAACATAGAAACTGTAAAACTTGAATTTCACTTTAAAATACTGAATAAAAATATCACGGTACCTCTTCTGCACAAGTACACAGAAAGTTTTCCAACACTTTTGCTTTTTTGGTTACATTAGAGGTCGAAATGGGAAGTGGAGGAGCTGTAACAACAACCAAAGTATTATGGTGCTATGAGCATAGAAAAAAGAATGGAGTACCAGGATCTTATACAGATACGTGCATGAATTAAAATATCATATGTAAGCGTATCTTACGATCGGGCAACGCCGGGCGGCCTGCAAGTATTATATAAAATGTTTTATTCTAATGAATATTAGCCGATAACGATTTTATGAACAATCAAGAATTAATAAACCTATGCAACCAATTTTATTTAAGAATAATGTTGTTTTTTTTATGAGCAGAATTTTATTTCTTTAAACTGAACATTTCATTTGTTCTCAAATCAATGATTTGATTTTATCAAGAAAATCAGAAAATATGTTTTTTTTTTCATTTGTTTTATTCGAATGTTACAAGTAAAATAGTTTTCTATTTCACTTTGACTGGATTTAAAAAGTATACTATGGTCTATTTAACTACAAGGAGAGATTAAAAAAACAGCATTAGATATAAATGACAAAAAATCTGTACAATTAAATCTTAAAAAATATAAACTTCAAAGATTACTCAAGAGAAAAGGCTAATTTTTTATGAAATCAAATACATCCAGGCAAAAAGAAATTAAAATGAAAAATAAGAATTTAAAAAAGTGTTTTGATAAAGAAAAGGAAGGAATCTACTTTGAAATGAGATCATATCTTGAGAAGAAAACTGAGGCAGTTGTAAAAGGAAACAGAAGAGCTGCATTCTTCAAAGATGCCAACTTAAAGAATCAAAAGAAAAAAAAAATTTGGTGACCTCGATGATTTTTTTCTGCGGTACATTTAACAAACATTTCTAATCAACCAATGAAATTTATAGATTCGAAATTCTTCTCAGATCAAAATCTATTTCATCCATGAAGAATTTTTTGAACTTCAAGTAAGAATTTTTGTATTTTAAACAATATTCTTAAAGGTAGAAAAAATATAAAAATAAACCATAATTAAAAATACATATTTCTCTGTATCGTCTCCCACCTCTCTCTATATATGTTATATTATAATAATACAATTATTGACAATACAAATTATATACTGGTGTATAAAACTTAAATCTACCACTTAGTACACTTGGAAACGTTATTAGAAAGTTTAAAATCCCTGGTGAAGCTGTTGCAAATCTTCCAAGATGTGGTCGACCAAGGAAATTAAATGGAAAAAAAAAATCAAGGTGGCCAAGCAGAAAGGTACAAAAAAAACTTCTTTTCTTACTCATGGTGAAATTCAAACCGGCCTCAGAGAAGCTGGGATTAATGTGAGCAAGGATACAAGCAGTAGAGTTCTAAATCGTGCAGGTTTTGTATCAAGGTCCCCAAGAAATTTCCATTATTGAAGCTTAAACATGTCAGGTAACGTTTGAATTATGTTAAAACATATGGGGAACAACCCCAAGAATTTTGGAACAAAGTAATCTGGTCAGACGAAACGAAAATCGCAACCTTTGGAAGAAACACAGCAACACATGTATGGCATAAAAATGGCACCGCCTATAACAAAAAGAATACCATTCCTACGGTAAAGTTTGGCGGTGGTTCGATTATAGTATGGGGGTGTTTTTCATCCAAAGGTACTGGTGAACTAGAAATCATCAATGGTAGAATGAATGGCGTATGTACAGGGATATTTTGGAGAAAAACCTCCAGAAATCTGCTGATTTTGTTGGGACATAATAACAAATTCGTGTTTCAGCAGGACAATGATCCCAAGCATACTGCCAAACTAACCAAAGAATGGCTTAGAAATAACGGAATTGACGTTCTTATTTGGCCCAATCAGTCTCTAGACCTCAACTCAATTAATAATTTGTGGAAAATATTGAAGATCAATGTCCACAAGAGGAATCCACCAGATATTCAACAACTAGAACAGTTCTGCAAAGAAAAATGGCGCAAAATACGTGCACACTTTTGGAAAAACCATGTGTGCAACTATAGAAAGCGATTGAAAGCTGTTAAACGCAATAAAGGCTATGCAATCAAATATTAAATCAATGTATCCAATAATTTTGTGTTAATTGATTTATATTTTTCCTTTAATATAAACTTTCTAAACTTTAATTTTGTAATTACTACCCCAAATATTAGTTAGAATAGTAATAGGAATATACTGACCAAATTTTAGGTAAAATATTGAACCCTAATTAAAGTTATAAAGAAAAATGTAATGTATCCAATACTTTTGTGTGGCACTGTATATATATATATATATATATATATATATATATATATATATATATATACATATATGAACAAATGATTAATAAAACATGTTAAAAGACATCTTGAAAAAGAGTTAAACACATTTAATTTTAAAAAAGGAAACACAAGATAAGTGGATAGTCCTTAATCCGCGGAGTTTTGAAGAAATACTCTCCTTCTCATCAGAGGGCAGGAATTAGCAAAATGCAGGATCGGATTTTGCATATAAAAGTATTTAATGAAACTACAAGTAAGTCACAGATCTTACTTGGTTAAAAAAAGGGTGAGGTAAGGGGAACAGGAAGCAAAAGAAAAATGATAAAAGAAAAATAATAAAAAGATTTCACATGAATGGATAGTCCGGTTAAGTGTAAAAATCCCAAAATGGTAAAATCCAAAACGGTCGAATTTAAAATTTCAATCCAATGGGTAAATTCCAAATGGTCCAAAATGATCCAAAAGGCAGAGCTCCTTGGAAAAAAGCACAAATTGAATGAATTCCAAATCATTAAAAGAAAAGCAATGGAGAGAATATTAAAAACACGTCTGTCAAGGCTGGATGAATAAAAAAAATTAAGGTTTAAAAAAAAAAAAAAAAAACGAAAATCGGTGAAGGTTTAAATTTGAAAAGCAAGGTCAAACTGACCCAGACAAGAAGCGCGAAAATTAGCGTTAATAATTAGGTCAGCTTAGATATGCACGTGAAAGTCCCAGAATTAAATTAAGAAAACTGATCAGAACAAATAAATGGCTAAGTTTATGAAATGGGGCGTCTGTTATACATATATATATAAAAAGAAAATTATATATATATACACACACATACACATATATATATATAAATATACATACATACAGACACACAAATGCACACATACATGTATATACATACACACACGCATATAAATATATATACATATATGTATACATATACAATAACACACACACATATATACATATATATGCAAGCACACACGCATGCATAAATATATACACATATCCAAAAACATATACAAGTTAAACAAAAACATACATACTTACATACAAAATAAGGGGAGGGAGAGGCCGGTATCTACAAACTCCGGAATAAGGCAAATAAATGTGTATGTAAATGCATATAGTAAAATATAAGTAAACAAATACATAGAATAAAAATGAGTAGGTTGATGTATATATTTAATTAATAGGTATACTTATACCATAAAACGGAGACAGCAGATGGAAAACCGGCCAAAGAAATAAAGAAAAAGCAAATAAAATTAATAATATAAAAAGCTTAGAAGGTCAGATTATATTAAAAAACAAAAAAAAATTATGGGAAAAGATATATATTTGAAGGGTTAAATTAATAGCTATGTGATTTCAAATTTACCATATTTAAACTTTGACATATGTTTGCAATAGATCAGTTCGTTTTTAGAGTTTATTATATTACTATTTTGAGGGGAGGTTATAATAGTTATAGCTTCAGATGTACAGAGGTGACAAGACTTAGATCCTGGAGTATAAGACTTAACTTTTTTTTAGGATGGTCCATTTAATTGAAAAGTGGGTATTTGCAGAGTTAAGCTTTTTAACCAGTGTAGTTAGAGAAGTTCCCTGGTTATTATTTGAATTTTGGTTATTGAAAGAAGAAGTGTGGTTTGAAATTCTTTTCTTTATTAAAGTTGAAGTAGCACCTATATATGTATATGTTTTATTAATAGCTCGGGGTCGAGAATTAATATTAATTTGTTGATTTATACTGGGAAGAGAATTTAAATTTTGTTCATTTTGAGGAACAGAGGGTAGGACAGTAATTGTAGCAGGATTGGTTTGGAGGGGGTAATTAGTGTCATCAGACTTAGGATGGCTGCTACGAAAAATATTATTATTATTATTATTATTATTATTATTATTATTATTATTATAGCTGGTTCTATGATTGAAAATAGAGGGGCTGGTTGATTCGTTTGTTGGATTAATAATATCAGAGGGAGGGTCGGAGGAAGGATAATTGGGTGGCAAAATGTTATTGTCTATTATGGGAGAATTGCGTGAGAGCTCTGTAATTGTGCACGAATATATTACATCTTTATGGATGCAATCATTATTGAGTGGGCAAAGATGTTTGTTAATACAGTTGCAGTTTCTTTTTGGTTGGATTGGGAAAGGGATTTTTGGGGCTGATTTAATTTTTTTGTTATTAGATGCTAAGATTCTTTGTGCTAAATTAGGCATAGTAGAATAAGAAATTCTTATTGAGTTTTTATTAAAAATTGAACTATATCTGTGTGGGTATTTGAAAGACTTTTCTACAATATTGAAGAATTCTTTAGGTATATTAGTTTTAACATTTACGCTAAATGGAGGATTAAACCAAATATTTTTCTTTCTCCTAGTGCGACAGGGTGGGTTAGAAGTATTACGATTAGCATGTTGGTTCGGATTATATTTGTGAAGTGGACCATTGCTATTGATAGCTGCAGATCTTGTTATTTGAACTGGTTTCTTGCGAGTCATATTGTGTGTGATTACAGATTTAAGACAGCATACATATTGTATCCTGAATTTATAGAAAGGCCAAAATTATTAAAAAAGTTATGTAATTTTTTAATTGTATTATTATACTCTCTTGGCCTGACTGTTGTTGTAAATAGAGCATCGTCTCTATAAAGGCCCCCTTGGATATGTTTAAAGTGGTATTTCAGTTCTTTCAGTAAGAAATATATATATATATATATATATATATATATATATATATATATATATATATATACTTAGCTCTATTTCATAAAATATTTAGCTATTATTATTTAGCTATTATTATTTGCAAGTTGATGATTAATTTTTGTATTTAAATCTAATGGATCAGATTTGAATGTATACGCAAACCAATTAAATATACATTGATAACATGATCTAAAGCGACAATACTTTTTCAAAAGCGCTGATTAGACCTTTTTTGAATAAAATTATATAAACATCACAGAAAGTATATGTAGATCAACTAACGTTTCGGTGTTAACACATCTGGTCGGGATTCTAAAGTGAATTAAATCAGTAAAAATACAACTACTCAAAAGACTGACAAAAAGTTAACCTCATTAAACACATCATTTATTCTTCCTTCAAAGTTTGTCATATAATGAATTTGCACGTAATGTGTCAGATTTCCTTACTCCTTCGCTTTCTTCCATCCCTCCTAGTCTGAGGTTATTGTTTTCCAGACGTTAAGCTATTAATGAAGTTTAACGCGGTTAATACGAGAGTGTTCAATAACGAAGTAGAACAGAGTATATTTTTTATTTGTTTTTACATTAACAGTAATATGTTGCTACACAGTCATGAGCATGTTTCGATCAGCTAGCTACTAGTAACTGGAGACCTCTTAAGGCGACACGGCTTATATGATAGCAAAATTTGCAATGGAAATATCAGGTCTTCTTCATCGTAAGAAGTTAAAATCAGGAAGTTCCGTTAGATGTTGTGAAAAATATTATTTGGTTGTATGTAATAGAGGTGTAGTCTGAGTCTGTGTTTTGATATGGGAAAGGATGGGTGATGGTTTAAAGAATGATATTCATATGTGTGTGCGATGGCCACTCCAAATCTTGAATATACTAATGTGTATTGGTTCTATTAGTGGAGAAATATGAATTTCATATATTTGTGCTAAAAAGGGTTTCCGATTTAATCAGTTATAATAAAATATCAACCATTAGTCGCTATATCTTGGGCAGGGTCCAAAAAAGAGTCTCCAATTTAATAAATCCTGAACTATCAATCAATTTCTAACCCCTAACCTATCGCCATAATATCGCATCCCTGTCCTCATTTTACAAGCACTTTAACGGAATCTGCTCTGATGAACTCGTAACATTTGTGTCCTCCCCATATAAATACTCCCAACTAACCCAAAAAGAGGTCCTCCAATACCTGAGAGCCTTCTACTTTGAAAATATTTTCCTTGAACTATTAGACTTTGGAATTACCTCTTTCTATTATACATTCCTGACTGTACGAATATGCAGAAATTTCAGTATTAAGTAAACAGACATCTCGTTGCACAACTCTCTCCTTAGATATAGATAGGTACACGGGAGCTCTTTTCCTCTCTGTCAATTTGCCTTGTTTAGGGTGAATATAAGTTTTAAATATATATATATATATATATATATATATATATATATATATATATATATATATATATATATATAAACGTAAGAAAATTAAAACTGTAAGTTGAAATTTCTAATTAAAATTTATTATTTGGCAGAATATTCGATAAAACAATTTACAATTGTAAATTGTTTTTTGGAGTATCAGTCGAATAATAAATTCTGATTGTAAATTTCAACTTACAGTTTTAATTTTCTTTCTCTTATAATAAGCTCTACTCTCTATTGTATATTGGTCTTTTTATTCGGTTGGGATTAAATTATCTATATAAATACCAGTATTTATATTGAATTGAAGTTTACCATCGATTATATCAGGTAACACACATCTTTTTCGATTTCATTATATATATATACATATATATATATATATATATATATATATAATGAAATCGAAAAAAATGTTTTACTGATGAGTTGTGATACAACGAAACAGGACTGTATGTCGATGACTACAAATATATTTTATATATATATATATATATATATATATATATATATATATATATATATATATATATACAGTGTTCTGGATCTGCAGGCTTGTATATATATATATATTAATTGTTTTGTATTTTTGAGATGAGGTGTTTTCAGTTATTAAGTTGTCGGAGTGACTTCCTCATCTTGGTTGTTATAGTCGACCTTCATCAGGTGTTTTGTATCGAACTGGGGAACCGTTTGTTAAGAGTATTATTACGGGGGTACCGTGTTCGGACTCCAGCTAGGCTCTGGGACATAGTTGCTGATTCTCTGTTTTGAATGTTACTTTCCACTACCTTCGTTCAGGATTGAACTCAGCACCTTTGGGTAACTGTAAACTTTGATACAACGTCTAGGACCATTCAGCCATATGTTACTAGGACAATTCTTAGTTGTTTTTTTTTGTAAATGTTAAATATATGTTGTTATTCAAGGTGTTCTCCCTCTATTAGAGGTGTCCAAATTGCATTCAGCTCTACGCTTGGTTTGCTCAGTAGGTTGTTATGTCCGAGCATGTGAGCTGTTTCTTTAAGTTTTCTCACTTTCCAGTGGGTCTCTCAGTTTATTATTTTTACTTTATCCCATAGGGGGCGATGGTCCCCCCTCTCCATCCAGACATGGTTGGCTATACCCGATTTTTCCGTCTTCCCTTTAGTTACCGCTTTTCGGTGTTCTTCCACCCTTACTTTGAGGGGGCGGTATGTTTCACCCTTGTAAACCTTTCTGCAACTGCATGGGATGGAATATATGCAGTTCTTGGTCATGTTCTCCTCCATGCGGGGCTTCACTCGTACCAGGTGTGGTCTGAGTGTTGCTCGCTCTTGAATACCGTCCTGATGTTATAGGGGGCACATATTCTCTGAATCTTTTCGGAAATGGCTCGTATGTATGGTAGGCATACCGTTGGTGGTTTTTTGGTTTAATTCTCCTCTCTTATACTATTATATATATATATATATATATATATATATATATATATATATATATATATATATATAAATAAATATATATGTATATATATATGTGTATTATAATATAGATATATATATAGATATATATATTATAATATAGATGTATATATAGATATATATATAGGCATATATAGATAGATAAATAGAACTATATATATATATAGAGAGAGAGAGATAGATAGACATATATAGATAGATAGATTGACAGATATATAGATAGATAGATTGACAGATAGATAGACATATATATATAGATAGATAGATTGACAGATAGATAGACATATATATACAGGGTGTTTCAAAAGTCTTGGGAACATTACAAATGCGTATATCTCGTTATGTTCCCAAGACTTTTGAAACACCCTGTATATATATATATATAGATAGATAAATAGACATATAGATAGATAGATAGATAAATAGACACACATATATATATAGATAGATAGACATATATATATATATATATAGATAGATATATATATATATATTATAATATATATATATATATATATATATATATAGATAGATAGGTATATATATAGATAGATAGATAGATAGACATATATATAGAGAGAGATATATAGATAGACATATATATAGATAGATTGACAGATAGATAGACATATATATATATATATAGATAGATAGATAGATAGATTGACAGATAGATAGACATATATATATATAGATAGATTGACAGATAGATAGACATATATATATAGAGATAGATTGACAGATAGATAGACATATATATATATATATATATAGAAATAGATAGATAGACATATATATATATATATATAGATAGATAGACATATATATATAGACAAATAGATAGACACATATATATATATATAGATAGATAGATAGATAGACAGATAGACATATAGATAGATAGATAGATAGACAGATAGATAGACATATATATATAGATAGATAGATAGACAGATAGATAGACATATATATATATAGATAGATAGATAGATAGATATATTTAGATACATATATATATATATATATATATATATATATATATATATATATATATATGTAGTACTATCGCTCCCCGGGAGGGTTACTTGGTTGATGAACGTCTTGGGAATTCAACCAGCTCCACGGGGAATGAACGATATCCAACGATATCTAAACG
This sequence comes from Euprymna scolopes, assembly GCF_053919585.1. NCBI lineage: Eukaryota > Metazoa > Mollusca > Cephalopoda > Sepiida > Sepiolidae > Euprymna > Euprymna scolopes. The sequence continues at coordinate 12,735,600 of NC_136489.1, read as the reverse complement.
ATAGGCACATGTTGGAAACACAACGAAAACGGGTCGATCCGTCGTCGGCTATAACTGTTTAGTACGGGGCGCATTACGTGTGGTCATTGCAGGCATCTTCCCATCGTCGCTTGTTCATTGCAGCTTTCTGTCGTCGGCATTAATGGTATGCTGAAATCGAACACTTGTATGAAAACAGCGACAAAATACATTTTTATAAAAATATAATTTATTAAACAGTTAACAAGTTAGGAAACATATTTAGTCGACCCATCGCGTACAGCGAGCAAACCTCAACTGTCTTTACAACAATCAAATTATATTTCATTTCTCTCTTTCTTCATTGAAAGAGAGAGGAAGAGAGTCAAAGACAGAAATAGAGAAAGAGAGAGAGAGAGAGAGAGAGAGAGAGAGAGAGAGAGAGAGAGAATGAGAGAACGATGCGTTTCACGCAATGATTTGTTTTTCAATTTATAATGTCAGCATTGTTTTTACTTTTATTATGTACTGAATTATAAACATATGTCAACCTGGCTTAAGTCATCACAGTACATTTTCAAAATCACAAACACCTGTTTTACACAATTGCACCGCACAAGTTAGGCACAGGGTTCATTAATGTAGAAGCCGTTAGCTCCCTTAAAAGGGGCTACGTCATTGTGCCACATGTATATAGATATATATATATACATATATACATATATTTAGATTTTTTTTTACACAGTGATCACCACTTATCCAGGCCCGGAAGCCGCTCAGGAATAAGAGTTATTGCAAGTACATTACGTTAGTGTGAAGATTTGATGAAGTGTTTACTTAAGGGGGCGGTGCATTAGGAATTTGTTAACGTTGGACTTGAACACATCCAAGTTGTAGTCCGGTGGGAAGCAGGCAGACGGAATAGAGTTCCACGGGCGTGCAGTTCTAAGAAAGAAGCTTTGTTCATGGAATCCACATTTTGATTTAGGCACAGATAAAGAGTGGGGGAAATTTTTCACAGTGGATTCAGCTAGACAGGTGTTTTTCGTGAAAGATTGGCGAGGGGGGACCAGAGATTGGAGTTCATACAAGCACCTGCCATGGAAATAACGATAAAACAAGGATAGGCTGTCAACGTCTCTTCTGTGGGAGAGAGGTTGCAGGGGAGAGAAAAGGGCATCCCCCACTAAGCCACGAAGTCTATTTTGTACTCTGTCAAGGCAGGATAGATTGTTTTTAGCAGCTCCTGCCCAGATATGGCAACAGTATTCCATCCTTGGACGTACTTAGCTTTTATATAGATAGAGAATTGCATCAGTAGTGAGATATCTTCTGGAGCGGTAGAAAGATCCCACCATCTTTCCAGTGACCTTGGCAACAGACTTGATGTACGTGTTCCATTTCAGATCAGGAGTAAAGGTCAAACCCAGAAGCTTGTCAAAACATGGGGCCTCGCCCAGATGAGAGCCATCCATCCCAATTGATGCCAGATGGGGATCAGAGCGTTGATGATGTAAGGAGATAGGGAACTAACGATAAAAAAAATGCCGGTAATTATTCTCTATTAGAGTAGATAAAGTTAGGATCTTATAAAAAAAAAGTTAGGACTTTTTTTTTACAATAAAAAAAAATGTAAATTAAATATTTCACACATCTGAACGTAACGACTTTTATTCTATAAATAGATAGACACTCGTCCAAGTTATCCGGAAATAGAAATCTTCTTACGCTCTAGAAAGACACGACATGAAAATTGCTAGTTGGCAAAAAGACGGCGGAGGGAAAATTATGGCAAACACGTTAAGTATTTTTTAAACTTATCCTAAATCTTTTTATGTTACTTTGTTTAAACTTGTTTTTCTTGTTTTATTTATGTATTTGTCTCTATTGTCCTGTCTTATTCGTCATCGCCCCCCTCATGCTACAAAGTAAACTAGCGATAAAAAAAATGCCGGGAATTATTCTCTATTAGAGTAGATAAAGTTAGGACTTTATTTAAGTAATATACTTAATATATACTATTGCTGCAAGCTCGCCTATATTAAATGCTTGCTTCCTGGCTAGCCAATCAAAGCATCTAATATAGTTAGCCTTATTTTCAATTACATTCGAAATATAATACAGTGCAATTAGCAAAGAAAAAGTTACCTATGAAAACGAACCTCCTAAATTAAAACCTTGAATAATTATCTAAACTCGAATGTAAATTAATATTAAGCCGTCTTTACAAATTGATAAAAGTTAATTATTGGATTTTAATTAATTATAAGGTGAAACTCAAATGATTCAAACTCAAGAGATAACGACAAACTTCCACCCATTAATATGGGAGGAGAGATTATCATCAAAAGTGTCCTAAATTGATTTATGTATATATATATATATATATATATATATATATATATATATATTTAACAGAGTGTAGCCATCAACAATTGTGGGTTTCTTTAAAGGTTTTCATCATATTTTTATTTTAAAATATTTTTATAACGCGTTTCGAGCTTAGGGTGTGCTCTCTTCAGATATTTTCGTAAAAAGTTTTTCTTTAAAATGGGAGTTTGTGGATATGCCTCCGCTGATATTAAATATGTTTTTCATAGTGGTGCGATGCGTGTGTTCAGTGTTTAGACGTTCTGTCTCCAACTGTAAGTGTTTCACTGTGACCGGTCAAAGTTAGTTTCAAAGAGTGTTTTTTAGTCCATATGGTGAAGGTTTTTATGGCTTCTTTAGGGTTCTTTTTTAAAGACTTTCTTTCCCCATGTATAGCATACACTCACACACAATCCCATACGCATACATATATATTCATGTACATGTACACATGCACACGCACACAGGCACACACACATACACACACGTACATACATAGAAATATATGTAGGAGCATACATATATACACATATACATACCCACCTACACACTCACACACGCACTCGCATACATCCACCGCTAACAATTATTTTTATTTTTTTATTTTTTATTTTATATATATATACATATATATATATATATATATATATATATATATATATACACTTTTTTTTCCTACCAAAACACGCATGTATATATGCGCTTAATCATTCAGACATATGTACACGCACCCACACACACACACAAGTAAGATGGAGAATAATAGGTAGAAGATATATATACACACACATACACGCACATACACACATATATATACACACATATATGTATGTGCACATACACTCACAAACATCCACATACTATGTAGGCACATACACATACACACACACATGCACACACACAGACATATGCAGGGGCTCACACATACGCGTATATCCATATTCACACGAACACATTTACCCACTCATACATGTGCATACATATGTATATATACATACATACACACATACATACGGATGTGTATACACTCATCCACCCATATATATATATATATATATGGGCACATGCATTCACAATCCCACACACACATACATATTCATACATCCCACCTTATGTATATATTGGTTGGAGTTTCCTTTCCAATCCATGCACATATGCATACATGGATTCGGTCACCCAAACATAAGTGCACGTATATATACAAACAAGATGTAGCATAGATAACAGATGATATATAATTATACACACACGCATACACAATCATATGTGTACACCCACGCACATACACATATACACACGCACACACGCGCGCACACACACATACATACGTTTAATTTCTAGTTGTTTGTTTAGTTAAGAGAAATGGTACTGTACTGGGTATGGGCGCGCGCACCCGCGAAAGTGTGCGTGTGCCTTATTGTGCTTTTTTGTTGTTTCGTGTGTGAGGGTGCACACCTACCCAAGCATGCATGCGTGTAAGTGTATTTTGTGTTTTGCCTATTTATGTGTATAATTATGGAGAGACGTTTAAGGCGAGGTTAAACTTTGTTATGAAATTTTTTTCTTGAGTTAGCAAGTAGAAGTAGTTGTCAGTTTGGAAGATGGGCATTATCTCGAATCTGCCTCCACTGCATGCGTGTATATGTTGTGATACATGTAGGTGTCTATTTTCCGCGATTTTGATGTTGGATCGGTGTAGGGCTACTCTATTACTAAGGTTTTTTGTAGCGCCTATGTAGGATTTATCGCATGCTGGACATTTTATTACATAGATTACGTTTTTTGAGGTGCAATCTAGGTTTTTTTTTAATTTTGAATGTTTGTATGGGGTTCGCAAATGTGTATGTGTTTCCCTCTAATATTATGTTGCAGACTCCACATCGTTGTTTGTTGCATTTTGTGACTCCTTTTGTTGCGTCTTGATTGAGTTTGGATGAGGTAAGAATGCGTTTTAGGTTTTTGGGTTGGCGTTTGCTTTTTATTATTTTTGTTGTTTTGAGGAAATTGTTTAGTTTGCTGTTTTGGTTAAGTAGGACGAGGTTTTTCGTTATCTCTGTGAAAAGTTCAGGGTTGTTTGTGTTGTGTGTGGAGACGTATGTTAGGATTTGTTCTTTGTTTCGTTCTTTAGGGGTTCTCAAATCTTCTACTGGTATATTTGTCGCACCTTAAAGAATTCGAACGGAAATTTAGACTAATAGAAACACTAGATAACAAAGGAGACAAAGATGATTCTTTAGTAAAAAACAAATCAACATATTTCCCTAATAAACAGAACAACACAAAAGAACTAAACAGCTACTTCGAAAATCTCTGGAACCTTAACCTCCAAAAAAAACACAAAACCACAAGCAACCTCACACATAAGCAAAAACAAGCACTCGAAAAGATCCGTAATAATAATGACATAATAATAAAAGAAGCAGACAAAGGCAGTGCCGTAGTAATCATGGACAGAACGTATTATGAAACAAAAATTACAGAATTACTGGATGACAAACACTACTATAAACCCATTAGTACCAACATAGATAACACCACCATCTCAAAAATCACAAAACTTTGTACAACACACAACAAAATATTAAAAAAGAAAGAAAAGGACTTCCTCACAAATTTCATTACAAAGACCAACAACTTCTACGGACTGCCTAAAATACACAAATCTGGCACAATAAAACTTGCCATCGATACACAAAACTCAGAATATATTAGCGCTCCAAACCATAGCGACCTTACATTTAGACCCATTGTAGCAGGACCAGCCTGTCCGACAAGCAGACTTAGCAACTTAATAGACATCTTATTACAACCTTTCACAGATCAAGTTAAGAACTACATAAGGGACGACATCCATTTTCTCACTACCTTACCACATACAGTAGAAAACGGAACACTATTAGTTACATTTGACGTTAGTAGTTTATATAGTAATATACCCCATGAATTAGGAAAAGAAGCAATACTATTTTGGATCAACAGACACGCACAAACACTACATCCCAGATTCACAAAGCAATTCATTATCGATTGTATAGACATAATTCTAAATAATAATTCCTTCGAATTCAACAATACCAACTACATCCAAACACTAGGTACAGCAATGGGAACGAAAATGGCACCGACTTACGCAACCCTTACATTAGCCTACCTAGAAGAAACCCTATATAAAAAAATAGAACAAAAATTTGGCCACAGCACTAAAATACTGTTTGTAGAATCATGGAAAAGGTACTTAGATGACTGCTTCATCCTATGGAAACCCACATGGGGGGACATCACAGACTTACACACCATACTCCAGAACCTACACCCAAAAATTAAATTCACCATAGAACAAAGCTCTACAGAATTACCTTTCCTAGACATACTGATAAAGATTAAAGACAATAACATTATCACAGACATTTACCGCAAACCTACAGACACCCAACAATACCTACACTTTAAAAGTCACCACCCTAAAAGCTGCATAAAATCAATTCCCTACACCCTAGCACGTAGAATCTGCACCATAATCACGGACAATAACCTTCGAAAAATCCGACTCAAGGAACTACGAATAAATTTAAGAAAAAGAAAATACCCATCACAACTTATAGACAAAGGGATCCAACTTGCGACAAATATACCAGTAGAAGATTTGAGAACCCCTAAAGAACGAAACAAAGAACAAATCCTAACATACGTCTCCACACACAACACAAACAACCCTGAACTTTTCACAGAGATAACGAAAAACCTCGTCCTACTTAACCAAAACAGCAAACTAAACAATTTCCTCAAAACAACAAAAATAATAAAAAGCAAACGCCAACCCAAAAACCTAAAACGCATTCTTACCTCATCCAAACTCAATCAAGACGCAACAAAAGGAGTCACAAAATGCAACAAACAACGATGTGGAGTCTGCAACATAATATTAGAGGGAAACACATACACATTTGCGAACCCCATACAAACATTCAAAATTAAAAAAAACCTAGATTGCACCTCAAAAAACGTAATCTATGTAATAAAATGTCCAGCATGCGATAAATCCTACATAGGCGCTACAAAAAACCTTAGTAATAGAGTAGCCCTACACCGATCCAACATCAAAATCGCGGAAAATAGACACCTACATGTATCACAACATATACACGCATGCAGTGGAGGCAGATTCGAGATAATGCCCAACTTCCAAACTGACAACTACTTCTACTTGCTAACTCAAGAAAAAAAATTCATAACAAAGTTTAACCCCGCCTTAAACGTCTCTCCATAATTATACACATAAATAGGCAAAACACAAAATACACTTACACGCATGCATGCTTGGGTAGGTGTGCACCCTCACACACGAAACAACAAAAAAGCACAATAAGGCACACGCACACTTTCGCGGGTGCGCGCGCCCATACCCAGTACAGTACCATTTCTCTTAACTAAACAAACAACTAGAAATTAAACGTATGTATGTGTGTGTGCGCGCGTGTGTGCGTGTGTATATGTGTATGTGCGTGGGTGTACACATATGATTGTGTATGCGTGTGTGTATAATTATATATCATCTGTTATCTATGCTACATCTTGTTTGTATATATACGTGCACTTATGTTTGGGTGACCGAATCCATGTATGCATATGTGCATGGATTGGAAAGGAAACTCCAACCAATATATACATAAGGTGGGATGTATGAATATGTATGTGTGTGTGGGATTGTGAATGCATGTGCCCATATATATATATATATGGGTGGATGAGTGTATACACATCCGTATGTATGTGTGTATGTATGTATATATACATATGTATGCACATGTATGAGTGGGTAAATGTGTTCGTGTGAATATGGATATACGCGTATGTGTGAGCCCCTGCATATGTCTGTGTGTGTGCATGTGTGTGTGTATGTGTATGTGCCTACATAGTATGTGGATGTTTGTGAGTGTATGTGCACATACATATATGTGTGTACATATATGTGTGTATGTGCGTGTATGTGCGTGTATGTGTGTGTATATATATCTTCTACCTATTATTCTCCATCTTAATTGTGTGTGTGTGTGGGTGCGTGTACATATGTCTGAATGATTTAGCGCATATATACATGCGTGTTTTGGTAGGGAAAAAAAGTATATATATATATATATATATATATATATATAAAATAAAAAATAAAAAAATAAAAATAATTGTTAGCGGTGGATGTATGCGAGTGCGTGTGTGAGTGTGTAGGTGGGTATGTATATGTGTATATATGTATGCTCCTACATATATTTCTATGTATGTACGTGTGTGTATGTGTGTGTGCCTGTGTGCGTGTGCATGTGTACATGTACATGAATATATATGTATGCGTATGGGATTGTGTGTGAGTGTATGCTATACATGGGGAAAGAAAATCTTTAAAAAAGAACCCTAAAGAAGCCATAAAAACCTTCACCATATGGACTAAAACACACTCTTTGAAACTAACTTTGACCGGTCACAGTGAAACACTTACAGTTGGAGACAGAACGTCTAAACACTGAACACACGCATGGCACCACTATGAAAAACATATTTAATATTAGCGGAGGCATATCCACAAACTCCCATTTTAAAGAAAAACTTTTTACGAAAATATCTGAAGAGAGCACACCCTAAGCTCGAAACGCGTTATAAAAATATTTTAAAATAAAAATATGATGAAAACCTTTAAAAAAAAACCACAATTGTTGATGGCTACACTCTTTTAAATATACATTTTTTCTCTCGTTGGAACTACACAACCATCACTTTAAATATATATATATATATATATATATATATATATATATATATATATATATAAAATGGGTTAATAAATTCCAACGAAAGAAAGATGTATATTTAAATAAGGGGGTAGTCACCAACAATGATGCCAAAGACATGAAATGCAAGGTACACTCTCATGCACACCCATACACATACACATATACACACCCACACATAAATCAGAACCGACACATTAAAACACACACACGTGCGCGCATACAACCACACACAAACATAACACCCCTATCTCTAATACAACACACTGAACAATACCAACCCTACTTAACCTTTAAACCAACAACACTAGGAGACACCTAGAACCATAGTATAATATCTGTTCCAACACCTCGCTCCCTCCTCAGTCAGGGGAGGAGAACCCCCTCATGACTGAAACGACTATCATCCCTTCTATCATCCCCCTCCCATACCTAAACCCCCCCAATGCCCCCCTCTGGGGAACAAAATCTTCCCCACACTAGGAACCGATCCTGGGTCTGGCCATACCCACATGGGGAGACAAATAAATAGAAACAATAAAAAATCCCTTATTTTAAATACACCCCTCTTTCTAAACAAACATAATATAAGACTAAAACGAAAAATCACAATACTAAAATCCAAGAATCCAAAAAATAAATATCAAAATAGAATGAAAGCATCCCTACCCTTACTTCAGAAGAGCCAGTCCCCCCTCCCCACACATACACCTTAGTAACGACCTCGGACCACAGCCGCCTTCCTAAGGAAGCAAATAACCCCAAAATACTATAAAACAATATACACATTCCCAAACGAATAAAAGCAAACACACACGCGCGCACACACACACATAAAGACAAACGCACACACACACACACACGCACACACATACACACACACACCCTACCCCACCCTAAAGGAAAAGAAAAAACATTAGCAGAAAGAGATAGCGACTACAGCGAGGTCAACGTCTCCCTGGACAAGACAAATAAAAAAGCAATAAAAATTCAGCATACCAATGAATAATAAACACTTACAAGTCTCCACCCCTTGGAAAAACTTCAAATTAACTACGAAAATCGCCATTTTTACACATTTGAAAATACTTTCTGACGAGGACGCATCACAGACCGTCTGAAACGCGCATAAACGATTTCAATGACTTAAAAACATTATTACAATGATCCAAACATAATTCTCAATGAAAAACCAAGACACGGAATAATAAAATAGTGCTAAAAAATACACATTGTTGGTGACTACTCCCTTATTTAAATATATATATATGTATATATATATACATATATATATATATATATATATATATATATATATATATATAGATATATATATAGATATTTGTGCTGATATATACATATATATATATTTAGATATATATATATAGATATATACATATATAGACAGATAGATATAGATATATATAGATATAGATATATATACATATATATATATATTTATTTATTTATATATATACATATATATAGATATATATATATATATATTTATTTATTTATTTATATATATACATATATATAGATATATTTATTTATTTATATATATACATATATATAGATATATATATATACATATATTTATATATATATTTATTTATTTATATATATATATACATATATATATGTATATATATGTATATATATATATATATATATGTATATATATATATATATATATATATATATATATATATATATATATATATATAGCGCTTTAAATAAGGTCGGGAAGAGCGAATGGGATTACGAGTAAATTATACGTTGCAGAATATGTACAATTGTATAAAATATATGTACAAAATGGGATATGTGGGGAAGTTAAAATTATCCCCAAATAAGTCCACAGATGTTACAAATTATTTCTGTCCACAGAGAGAGAGCCTGCGTGGAAGTATAGAGACTGACTCCAGAATCCTCAGGTGATTCGAAGAGTCAGCCCGGTGTAAAATCCTAAACCAGTCCATTTTATAAGCATTGGCACATGCTGGATTTTCAGGAGGGTGCTGACCAATAGCAGATTCCAAGGTGAACGGGGCTTGACGAGGCTTACCCAGTCTGTGCTTGCTGGAACATGTTGGTTTAATCTTGACTATACGCTAAACATTGTATTAGTGATTCATTTACATTAGTTGATTACTTTCACAAATTGCAACCCGGTGTTGAGAACAGCTTTATGTGTTCTTTCGACGTATCCAGTTTATTTACCAATGTCCTACTACAAGAGACTACAGATATTTGTACTGACTATCTTTACAACAGTGATTTACCCCCACCCCACACATCCCTTGAGATATATTTGTTGAACGCCTATTAATCTGTACTAAAGCTGTAGAATTCGGCTTTGATAATGATCATGTATAGTCAGATTGATGGGGTGAAGATAGGAAGTCCCCTGGGCCCGGCACTAGCCGACATTTTTGTGGGATATTATGAGTCTGCACTATTTAAAAGCATATCGAAACCATCGATATATTTTAGATACGTCAACGACACCGTTGCAGCTTTTGCATCAGAAAACGAGGCATTAGCTTTCTTCGAAAAACTTAATTCCTTCCATAAATCATTAACATTTACTATGGTGGATGAGAATTACCGTTGATTGCCCTTTCTTGATGCTTTAATTGAACATGGTAAGAACTCTTTTCTTACGGCTGTTTATCGTAAGCCGACATTTACCGGTCTCTACACAAATTGGCGTTCATCCGTCCCTACTTCAAGAAAAATAGGGCTCATTCAGACATTAATCTATAGAGCCCTTAGAATCTGTTCTTCTAGTAAACTATATATATATATATATATATATATATATATATATATATATATATATATATATAGAGAGAGAGAGAGAGAGAGAGAGAGAGAGAGGGAGATAGATATAGAGGTATATATATATATATACTAGCATTTCAGCCCGGGGTTGCCCGGGTGTTTGAATGTGTATGTTGAGCCCCCCCCCCCCCAAAAAAAAAAGTGGTAGTAGGAAGGCAGGCAGGCTCGAACCTGTATCGTAAAGGAGGAAAGAACGGGGGAAAAAGCTGACGTCTTTGCGATTACGACCACCGCCAAACCTGAAGTGACTTATTAAGGCTAGAGAATCGAAAGGAGAGGATATCTTTCAAAAATATCGGCGAAAAAACCGACTCACCCTGTAGAAAAGTGCCCAGCAGAAGATGAAGATATTAATGTTTTTAGCCAATTTTTCGATATTTGTCGTATGAAAGGTCGAACTTTTAAACGATACTGATCTTGGAAAAATCCGTCGCCTCTGTCGAAAGTTTTAGATAGACATGCATACATACATACATTTATATATTGGTAACTAAAAATTGTTGACCTAAACCGATGAAAAAGCTTGCCTTATCTCTGAATACCTTTTATGTCAAATTTCAAATGTTTAGACCAGAAATTGTCTGAGTAATTAATTAACCTTGACCCCTATAATTACCCATTAACATTTATGGTTTTGGGCTCAAATGAAGTTCTTAAGTTAGATCCATGTCTAAGGAACCTATATCTAAAATTTCAAGTGTTTATACCGAAAATTGTCGGAGGAGTTTGGTAGAGTTCTCAAAGGTCACATCGTTGAACTTTGACCTATTAACAGCGAAATTTCTGACCGAAAATAGATCACATCGATTTTCCCAAATCTGAGTACCTGTATATCAAATTTCGAGTCTGTAAACTAAAAATTGTCAGCGTTATTGCGTATGGAAATGTACACAGACAAACACACAGACACATTCACTTTTATATATGCATATATATGCATGTATGTATATATATATGTATGTATGTATATATATATATGTATATATACATGTATGTATATATATATGTATATATACATGTATGTATATATATATGTATATATACATGTATGTATATATACATGTATGTATATATATATGTATGTATATATATGCATATATATATATATGTATGTATATATATGTATATATATATGTATGTATATATATGTATATATATATGTATGTATATATATGTATATATATATGTATGTATATATATATGTATGTATGTATATATGTATATATATATATGTATATGTATATATGTATATATGTATATGTATATATGTATATATATATATATGTATATATGTATACATATATGTATATATATATGTGTATATGTATATGTATATATGTATATATATATATATATGTATATATATATGTATATATATATGTATATATGTGTATATATATGTATGTATGTATATATATATATGTATGTATGTATATATATTTTTGAGGTGGAGAGGGTTCCCGTAAGCCGTGGTGAAGGCAACCTTTCTAGGAGAAGCAAATCTCTGATTTAAAAAACCATAAAGCGGGAGACCAGTACCCGCATTAAGCTGGTCTGCAGTTAAATTTGTTGCTGGCTATCTTGCTCTTGCTTGTTGCTGGATCTCAACATTTTGAACCGAGAGAGAGACTTAGCTGTCGTACAAAGCTAAGACTCTGTAACATCAAATTTGTATAGATACTCCCTCAGACATTTGGGCTCATGGATTTTAAATGTCTGAGAGAGTGGCGCTCGTCTGACAAGACGTTGCAATCATCATCATGTATATATATATATGTATGTATATATATATATATATGTATATATGTATATATATATGTATATCTATGTATATGTATATATATATATATACACACAAGCCTGAAGATCCAGATCACTAGGTTTATTTGTCTACTACTAAATATCTTTGAATTGTTATTAAAATTCCATACATAGATCAAAGTTCTGAAATTTTAAGTATTTTTTTTTATTGTTTTTTATTCATTTATTGCGAACTGTTATCCTTATCTTCTTCTTTGTTATTGTTTCACCACATTTCGGTCAACTGATCCTCTGACCTTCTTCAAGTGGTTAACCACAGCAGGATAGGAATGCTGGAAATGTTGAGACTCAGAGCCTCTATCCACTGCACCACGGTAAGCAATGCAAGTAAACAGTGTCTGAAGACAGCAGTTTCAAACCTACCCAAAGCAAGCCAGAGGATTAGTTGATCTAAACATAGTGAGACAACAAGAACTATAGAATGCAGTAATTTATGGATACAGTTACAAGACTCAGCATTCCCATGCTGTCGCGGTTAATCACCTGAAGAAGGCCAGAGGATGAATTGGCCGAAACGTGGCGAAACAACATCAATGGAGATGAGGATAACAGTCCGCAAAAAATGAATTATGAAGCCCCATCTCAAAGAGTTCCAAAAAATAAGAAATAAAATAATACATAATTTTTTTTTTTTTTGTATTTCAATAAAAGATTTTTACCAAGTCAAGTTGGCATTCGGGCCAAGATCACAGTGTAGCATCTGTTTCTGTTTTTCTGTCATCGGTGAGTGGAAGAGAAATCTTTCATGACTGAGACAATTTTAATTTTTGCTCCTATCCAGAGTGCCCTTGGATTTTCCTCACATCAAAAGCCGACTTTGTATCTAACGCTGCCTTCGTGGGGAGGCAAATGAATAGTCATACTATGACATCACCATTTGTCTTACAATTAACCGCCAAGGAATCAAAAATGTAAAGAAAATTGCAGCTATTACCTGTCGCAAAATGCATAAAAATTTAATTTTCTACCGATCTATATATTTTTAACTTACTCAAAACCGTTTTAATGTTTTTATTTATTTAAAAATAAGCTTCAGTTTCTCGAAGCTTATAGGTTTATCTGCTTAGAATGTTTTGTTTTTCTGAGGAATACGAAGATCGAAAACAAACTGAACTAAAAAGCTACAAAATGTTTCAAAAGTTTAAAACTATTCAGATTTATAGAAAATTAAATGTTCCCGTGTTTGATAAGCGTTATTTGATGTGTGCATATATAAAGAAAATCAATTTAAATTCTGTAAATTAGAATTTAATTAGAATGTAATAATCCGAGTGGTTGATAATTTATTTCAAATTTTTCAGCCGATGGAAGTCGCTTTAATGGAAAATGCTCTGAAAAATGCACAACACTTGCGTCCCTTCGACGTAAATACCTCCATCTAACCCACCTCTTCACTGTACAGTCTGCTGGTTGACAACGCTTAATTATCTAATAGTTTCTTTCCTCAAACTTTGGAATTCTCTTCCTGTTTCCCTGACTGTATTACGAACAGGCATCTCGCTATTCAACTTCTTATATACAAATATAAACAGCATCCATTTACATGCAGATGGCAATTTGTCTTGTTTAGAATAAAAAGAAAATAAGCAATAATCCTCTAAGCCTGAAGAGAACCATAACCATTTTTTACCAATTTCCACCACGCGTTTTGATCAACCGCAGTTTCTTCCCAAGTGGTCATCCTTGTAGCGTTTTCTGGGCTTATGTTGTGGACGCTTACCACTCGCAAGTTCTCCATGTAAGAGTTGCTCTAGGAATGCTAACCATGATTTCAAAGCTCAGGCACCATGCTTTTGCCAGTACATCTGTGTTTCCGGTATGTGCATTTGCCATTTGATATTCAAAATTCTTCTTAAGCACTTAAGATGGAAATGTTCTAGAACCTTAATGTGTCTCTGGTGCATCATGAATGTTTCTGCAGCATATAGACGCACTGTGACAACACACGCCATATACACATCCACCTTGGTCTTAATGGTGAGTCCATGATCATTCCACACCCTCTTCTCTAGTTTCGCAAATGCAACAGAAGCCTTTTAAATGCAGGCGTATATCTCGGCATCAAAGGAACCATCCTTGGATAATACACTTCTAAAGTATACAAAAACATCAACAACCTTAAGCCTGGTACCATTAACCAATATGTTTGGCTCAATGTACTCCTCTCCAAGGAGAGGCGTGAACATCACCTTAGTTTTCTTCAAGCTGATTTTGAGCCTGAATGCATTATAGGCTCGTGAAAGGTCGTCCATAATCACTTGCATATTATACTCAGCGTGAGCGAGAAAGTCTGCATCATTTGCATAAAGAAGTTTCCCGGTAACTTTTGATTTTGCATTGAATCTCCTAATGTTAAAAACCTTTCCAGATACCCTGAAGTGTAATAGAACTCCTACTTCACAACTTGAGAATGCATACCTCAACAGAACTCTAGATAGAAGAAAGAGGAATATCTCTCTGCTTTACACCACTGTCAATAGATATTTCATTGGAGAGCTGACCATTGAATGCAACTCTAGCTTTCATATCCCGATGCAATTCCCTAAACATATGTACAAATGTCGGCGCACAACCAAGCTTACTATACATACTCCAAAAAGCATCTCTATTGACTATGTTGTCAGGTCAACAAAGATCGTATACAAGCGGCACTCGTTGCTCAATACATATCCACACAGCCTCTTCCTAATCTAAAGCAGCACTGACTTTCAGACACTAGCAATGGGCAGATTTCAAAAGTCACATTCTGTTTTCATGAGCTCCACCAGTACTGATGCTTTTTTCGGTTTTGATTTGTCTCACAGCTTTATCCTTCATTGTTGGAATGTTATCCATTGAGTGCTTTATCTTTGATTGAGGTAAACTTTCAATCACGACCTCGTCAGCTACAGATGGATTATAGAAGAGATCATGGAAGTCTTTCTGCCAGCACTCCAAAATTTCGGAAGCTCCTTGATGAGTGACATATAACCTTTTGACTTCAACGGAACTATCAAGGATGAAGAGGGGCCAAATACCTGATGAAGAAGTGCAAACATTGTTTTTGCATCTTTTCTGTCAGAGGCAGACTGTATTTCCGATGATATGTTAGACCACCATGTTTTTTCATCTGCATTAGTTCTCTTTGCAGAATAGCCTTGTGTCCTTTGTGTCTTTTATAGCAGATGTATTCTCTTGCATTTCTTGATGAAGGACCTTCTCATAAAGACGAGATTTCTCTTGAAATATGTTATTGATTTCTGATAATTTTCATCAAATCAATCTTTATTTTTTTATTTTTTTTAATACTAACACATCCGCATATACTTGTTCTTTGTAATTATTTCAGGATCCATCAAAAGCGATACCGTCCAATTTCTCATTCACACGAACCAGTAACTCTGGATTCTTTAGCTTGTAAAAATCAATGCATTTAGAAACCCGAACTTCTGCTAGGTGTACCTTCTTGCATATGCGCAGCTTGAATTTTCATTGAACCAACCTATGATCTGACTCACACTTTACACTATGTATTACTCAAACATTGGAGATGTTTGCAAGAGATAATAAAATCAATTAGATAATCTTGCTTGAATCTGGGATGTGTCCAAGTAGTTTTGTGCTTATCTTTCTGATGGAAGAAAGTATTGTAGAGTACTGACTGCTCAAAACAAAATTCCCACAACCGTAACCCACCGCTGTTAATTTTGCCATCCTGTGACACCCCAGAGCATCTCAGGTCTCTCAGTCCTTCTCAACACGAGCATTGAAGTCATCCAGAATTATGAGTTTTCATTGTAAGGTACTGACGATGTTGTCTCACTGAGTGCTCTGTAGAAAGCCAGAATGACTTATTTGTTCGCTTGCATGGTTGGTGAATAATATGAAGAAAATCGAGAGGAATTTTAGCATACACTTTGCTATTATTTCTCATATTTTTGTCCCTGCGTGAGTGAACAGCCATCAGTTGCAGATGTTGACCAGCTTAGGTAGATAGGCAATGTTTAATGCACCTTTTCTAGCATTTTCGTACAAGAGATAGGAACAGAGCTGCTCAGCCAAGTCTCCACCGAAATTTGTCACTATCAATGAAGACATATTATAATTCCTGTAAATATTTTTACAGATCCGTTTGGTTATGCAGAAACGAACCGTTATTAATATGTCTCTTTTTGTGCATGAACTCAAACCGAATAAACCTAGAACCCCATCCACCAACGTAGACCACTACTACAAGATCTCCTTCTCCAACATCAGGGGTCTACGTTCCAACCTTCCAGAGGTTGAAACACAATTACAGGAGACGAAACCGGACATATTCTTTCTAAGTGAAACTGGCATAGGGCCAACCACTTCTCTAGACGTATTCATAATTAAAGGTTACTCGAACTTAACATCTAAATCTGACCCCCAAGATCGCCATGGGCATGGAATATGTGCCTACATCAAAGATGGCTTTCCATGTGGTAGGGATATCTCCAGAGAAGACCCTAATTTACCTTATATGTGCTTTCGGGTTGCACTAGCTTACACCACTTCATTTATATTTGCCCTCTATCGCCCCCACAACAGTGGAGTTACTATCTTTAAGAGCATATCTGAGAAAATTGACCACATACTGTCTGCTCATCCTTCGCTAACATTCACATTTGCGGTGACTCCAATGTCCATAATGTTGAATGGCTGACCCACTCAAATAAAACCGATGACAGGGGGAGGTTTTGTCACGATTTTGCCATTGCCTATGACCTCACTCAGATTGTTCACAAACCCACCCGTGTGCCTGATACACTCGGTCAATATGCAAGCCTTCTAGACCTTTCCGCACAACTCCCCTGAGCTGTGTTCATGTTCCATTCTATCTCCTCTGGGATCCTCTGACCACTCTGTTGTAGCAATTAAGATAAAAATGAAATGTAATAAGTCTTCAGACGTACCTCTCTACCATACTGTATATCGATACTCTATGGCTGACTGGAATAGCTTCCGTACATTCATATCTGACTTACATCTGCATTCCATGTTTAAAAAGGATGTGTCCTCTATAGTATCAGACCTGACAGAATGGTTAATTATAGGCATAGACCGATTCATACCATCTAAAAAATTCCAACAAAAACCTAACAGCCACTCATGGTTCTCCCCTGAATGTTCTGCTGCCATCGTGCACAGAAATCACTTTTTCCATAGCTACCAACGTAATAGATGTACTGAGACTAAAGCTGTTTTCAGGACTGCCAGCAACCACTGTAAAACAGTAATAAAACATGCAAGAGAGCTATATGCTCAGTCTGTTAAATCCAAAGTAGCTGAGCAGCGACTTGGTTCCCACAAGTTCTGGCAAATAGCAAACAGGATCTTGAACAGATGTGTGCGTTCTATCCCAACTATCATCAATGGACCTCAGGTCATCTCGTCAGCATCAGACAAGGCCAGAATCTTTGCCAGGAACTTTGCAGCTAATTCTACTCTATGTGACAATGATCATCAACTCCCTGTATTTCCTCCTATAACAGACAACTCGCTATGCAACATACAAATATCTGTGCGTGAGATCGCCAAGCTAATCAAGAACCTTGATTCCAGTAAAGCAACTGGCCCTGATGGCATTCCAGTTATAGTGCTGAAAAAGCTCCAACCAAAACTTGCCCCCATACTTACAAAACTGTTTAAGCGTTGCCTTAAGGAGAAGTGCTTTCTAACACCCTGGTAAACCTCATCAGTATGCCCTGTATTTAAGAATTCAGGTGAAAAGTCATCTCCCTCTCAGTACAGACCAATAAGTCTCCTGTGTGGCATGAGTAAGTTGTTGGAATCCATATTAAATAAAGAAGTAGTCGACCACCTCAACAGAAACAACCTTCTTAGTGACATGCAATATGGTTTCCGTTCTGCAAGAACTACAGCAGATGTGCTAACGGTTATATCACACAGGATTATTGAATCTCTTGACAAAAGTGCCGTTTCCAGGGCAATTGCTCTTGGCATATCAAAGGCCTTCGATAAGGTATGGCATAAGGGCCTACTTCACAAGATTTCCAGCTACGGTATCACTGGAAATGTTTTCTCAATCATTAAATCATTTCTCTCCGATAGGTTCATAAGAGTAGTGGTTGATGGGCAGATATCAGAGGCCCACAGTTTTAATGCTGGAGTCCCTCAGGGGTCCAGCCTGGGTCCAACTCTCTTCCTGATCTACATCAATGATCTCCCAAAACACATACTTAAATCGTTCGTTGACATCTATGCTGATGACACGACCATCTATGGCAACACATCAAAGGCTATAACTGAGAAAGTTCTCTCTAATTCTCTCTCCTCTGACCTTGAGCACGTGGTACAATGGAGGAAGAGGTGGCTGGTTACTTTTAATGCATCCAAAACCAAGCTTCTATCTTTACATCATCAACGCTCTGATCCCCATCTGGCATCAATTAAAATGGATGCTTCTCATCTTGGAGAGGCTCCATTTTTTGACAAGCTTCTGGGTTTGACCTTTACTCCTGATCTGAAATGGAACACGTACATCAAATCTGTTTCCAGGGATACTGGGAATATGGTGGGATCCTTCTACCGCTCCAGAAGATATCTCACTACTGATGCAATTCTCTATTTTTATAAAAGCCAAGTACGTCCAAGGATGGAGTACTGCTGCCACATCTGGGCAGGAGCTGCTAAAAACAATCTATCCTGCCTTGACATAGTACAAAATAGACTTCGTGGTTTAGTTGGGGGATGCCCTTTTCTCTTCCCTGCAACCTCTCTCGCACAGAAGAGACTTTGTGAGCCTGTCTTTGTTTTATCATTATTTCCATGGCACGTTCTCGTCTGAGCTCCAAATCCCTGGTCCCCCTCGCCAATCTTTCACGAGAAACACCCGTTTGACTGAAACTACTGTCAATAATTTTCCCCACTCTTTATCTGTGCCTAAGTCCAAACGTAGATTCCATGAGCAAAGCTTCTTTCTTAGAACTGCACGCCAGTGGAACTCTCTGCCGCTTGCCTGTTTCCCACCTGACTACAACTTGGATATCTTCAAGTCCAACATAAACAAACTCCTGACAAACCGCCCCCTTAAGTAAGATACTTTATCAAAACCCCCAATACTAATGATTACTACAATACTATCTCATTGATTACTGTACACGCAATAACCCTTATCCCTGAGTGACCTTCGGACCTTGATAAGTGGTGACCCCCATGTAAAAAAAAAAAAAAATAAATAAATAAAAAAATAAACTCTTCATAAAAATTAGAAACTCTTTGCTTAGATAGAAAAAAATGCAAAACAATATAATAGTCCAAGAAGAAAAAGATTTATAGAAGGCCGAACATCGTGTGTTTGTTTTGGCTGCCATCTTTGTACCTGCATGAAAAGAGATGGTATTGACATATAAATAACCGTTTGTTTCTGCATAACGAAAAGGATTTGTCAAAAAAAAATGTACCGAAATTTTAACATAATAGAAGAACTGCTTTGCATAAATAAATATTTTAATCTTGGAATGTAACTGTACTCTTATAGTTTTATATTTTTTTATATTTTTTATATTATTATTATTATTTTTATATTATTTTTATTTTTTTAAATATTTTTTTATATTTGCTCTGTTGTTATATTTAACATCCATTGAGCTTCTTAGCAAAAAGGACTGGTATACACAAAGAGGGAAATATAATTGAAAAAATATATTTTACCAAAATAACACACACACACACACATATATATATATATATATATATATATATATATATATATATATATATATATATATATATATATATATATATATATATATGATTAGTTTTTTTGGAAAAAGAATTCCAGCAGAGTGCTCAATTAAAAGGAAAATCCAAATTTTAAGAGCGTACTTATATTTTGTGTACAGAAAGTTGTTAGTTGAGACAGGTCATTGGTACCGTCGGTTTCAAGCCCGATAATAAGGCCCGTTTAAGGTATCCTTATCGAGCTCTCTTCAGCCAATATTCGTCTATCTTATAACCGGAAGTGTGAAGTATATATACCTCGCGAATCCACGTTCAAATCTCGTTTTGTTTAATTCCCCCCCCCCTTTTTTTTTTTTTTTTTTTATCTATCTATCTATCTATCTATCTATCTATCTATATATATATATATATATATATATATATATATATATATATATATATATATATATATCGGGTAATGTAATACCTAATTTTCAACTTTGAATTATTTAAATTTAAGATCTAATTTCGAAAAAATGTTTTTTTTATATGAATCGATTTTAATTTGAACCCCATTTAATTTTAAAATCTCTTTCCTTATGTATAAAAACTTTAAAATCTGTATTGGTATCGGTTAAAAACTTAAAACGAATTTTTAAGCTTTTAACCGATACCAATATATATATATATATATATATATATAATGTCAAGATAGTAAAAAAAAGTAATGCTTTGTTGTCCTGTACTGTATATGAGGGAATGCATTTGCCTCTAATGCAGCCAATCCTTTCAACCCAATCAATTCTGTAAAAGCACGGAAATGTCATGCAGGTTCTTCCTAATGAGTGCAATGACCTCTGTTGCCTTTCAGCAAGAAAATCATTTATAATCTGCATCTTTGTGACCTCTCATCATTCGCTAATGATGATCCAACGCCCTTAGCATTCGACTAGCATTCAAAACTGCTTTAATATTCGAATATCATTCGAGTAACTTCTTTAGCGTTCAAGTAGTGTTCACAACTGATTTAACAATTCCAGCAGTGTTTAAAAATGTTTAAGATTCGATTAGCATTTAAAACTACTTTAATTTTTTAATAATATTATTAAACACTGCTTTAACCTTCGATCACCATTCAAAAATTTTTATGACATTAAATTAGCATTCACAGCTGCTTCTACATTTTAAATGTATGAGAGAAGATTTTATTGATTCTATTCGTCTGAATTTTTATATAGAATATATATATATCCTAATAGCTATTCAAAAATCTGTGAAAAAGTCAGTTTTTAGTATCGCTTCTGCAGATGACTATTTTAATTTAAATAGCACAAAGAAAGAATCCTTTACAATCTTAAATTTAAGTTAAGAGTAGAGGCATTCAAAACTATACAGTAAGACAGAGTGACAGATAGAAATTAAAAAAGAGATTCCCCAGTATCCTAAAATGTTCATAATAATTAATAGTAGTAACCTATAATGTTTCGTAGTATTCTATAAATATTTTTCATTATTATTATTAGTGGTATCTTATAAATGTTTATTATCATTAGTATTATTATGTCTAAACACCCTTGACTCTGTAACGGTTCTTCATGTTACAACTAAATTGTATTATAAGTATTAGTATTATCCTATAAATATTTATTATCATTAGTTTTAATATTCTATAAATGTGCATTATCATTAATAGTAGTATCTTATAATTGTTTATTCTCATTTATAACAGCATTCAAGAAAAGTTTATTTTCTTGCTAATAGTAGCCTATAAATACTTATTATCATTGGTGGTGATATCTCATAAATGTTCATACTAATTGGTAACCGTATTCTATAAAAGTTCATTATAATTGGTAGTAATATCCTGCAACTATTTATTGTCATAGTAGTATCCTATAAATGTCCCTTATAATTGGTAGAACTATCTTATGAGATTTTCATTAACACTGATAGTAATCCTATAAAAGTTCATTACCATTAGTATAAGTTTACTTAGAACATACTCGGGTTTTCATGCTACGATTTAGTATGCTTTTGTTCAATTGTTTTGTAGGCTAATAATAACTATTTTTTTCTTTTCTTTAAATTTTTAGAATACTTAATTACCCCATGGAAAGTCGTTCCCTATTTAAGTCTCCTTAAAGCTTTTGGATTCATCATGGGCCATCATTGACCCAAAACATAAAATAAGTCAATTTGAAAATTTTTTGAGAGCACGAGACGTCTAAGTGGTTCTTGTCACTCTGAATTCTCAAGCAAAACAAAAAATACAACAATTGAACAACTTTTCACATTACCTTGACGTTTCTATTGATTTAGGGGAGAAAAATAAAGAGAAGAAATACAAGTTGAAAATCTATAGGAGAAAATTAAAGACTTGATCTGTAGACGATGTAAATTAATACAAACACATCATCAATTTAAAAGCCTATGATTTTCGCGTCGTCTTTGTCTATTTTTCTTTTATGAACTCTATTTGTTATTAAGACTTTTCCTGTTTTTTTCTTCTTCTTTAAGTTGCAATTAAGAGAAATTTTATAAATGTAATGCATTTTGTCTGATTGAATTTTGTGCTATTTTATTTTGAGATCAAGTATGAAAACAAAATGGAGTTACACATACATTTTCATGTCGGATAAAAGTGCTTTAATAAACTTGCGTGAAGGTTAAAGGTTTTGAATTCCGATCATTGAATTGTGACGTGGCCCTTGAGCTAGGTAGGGTCATTTCGGACGGCGATAGAGACTTTGGGTATCGCTAAAAACCACTCCGATAATAAATATAAATTTATAAATGTTACGTCATACTGAAGGACGAAAATGAAGGAAGGAATATTAGGGTCACTAACGAGCAACATGAACAGTTTTCTAAATAAAAATTTAAGTAAAACTTGATTAAATCACATCTGGTCTTGCCCGGGATCAAATAAGTGTCAACGAATGTTCCACACTTTCAATACCTTTATTTTCGTTGAAATCGGAGAAATTGCCTATTTGTCAATCGAATAGATTGATTGCCTGCTCTTGTCGGGAACTTGAATTAAAATTTTAAAATGCAAAAGTCAAGTATCATGGTTTGATTGTGCTCTAAACAGAAACATTCATTTCGAACGCGCTTCTACTTGCATCATGATAACATTTCTCAAATGCTGTATAAGAATTTTGGTCACAAGCGAACTGTTCCTTCTTTAATCAGATTTATTCGATTATTGATGTTCGATACTTATCGGGGTCACTCCAATGCAAAACCTATATAAGAACACTTCCAGATACAAAGTACATTTGTATGAAATTTCATAAAACTCGGCTCAGTCATTTTGGAGTCCATAGGACATGAACTTTCACACATACAAAGTGCCTTCTATATATAAGTAGAGATCAGTTTACAAAAAGATAAAATTAATTTATACTCAGAAATATTTTTTTATAAGGGAGGGCACCACTTATTAAAGCCCGGAGGCCACTCGAGGAGAAGGGTTAATGGGTGTACAGTAGTCAATGGAACAATATCGTAGTAGTCATTAGTATTGGACATTGGGTGCATCCTCTGATGCATAAAAGAGTGTGAGAAGGACACTAGCTCGATGCACTAAGATTTTAGTATTAAGCCTTATATTTTTATCATCAAAGACTCTGAAACAAGGTTTACCGAAAGCAGCAGTTTTCTATCATATCTTTATAGAAATATAAATAGAATATATGTTTAACATATATACATATATATATATATATATATATATATATATATATATATATATATATATATATATATATATATGTTTTATTTTTTTATTACCGTATTATAAAAACATATTTGCTCTGCAATAGTATTGAGCACTTTCTTCAGGTTTTTACTAAGTACCAGTTTTACCATATATATATATATATATATATATATATATATATATATATATATATATATTATTTTGTGTACAGAAAGTTGTTAGATGAGACAAGTCATTGGTACCGTCGGTTTCAAGCCCGATAATTAGGACCATTTAAGATATTCCTATCAAACTCTCTTCAGCCAATACTCATCTCTTAGTAGATTAGAGATGAGTATTGGCTGAAGAGAGCTTGATATGGATATCTTAAACGGTCCTAATTGTCGGGCTTGAAACCGACGGTACCAATGACTTGTCTCATCTAACAACTTTCTGTACAGAAAATACAAAACATAAATACGCTCTTATATTTCAGATTCTCCTTTTAATTGAGCACTCTCATGGATTTCTTTTTCCAAAAAAACTAATCATATATATATATATATATATATATATATATATATATATATATATATATATAGAGAGAGAGAGAGAGAGAGAAAGAGAGAGAAAGAGGGGGTGAGGAAGGAGTATGGTGCTGATATTGTTTTCATTGTTTTTGTTATGCCGTATATATATAAGCATTTATATACCCACATTTTTATGTGAACTCGGTTTGAACACACGGGAGTTGGTCCTCTTTTCAATGCGTTAATCGTTTTGTACTGCCTTCATTAATTACCATTATTTTGACATATTTTCTATCTGATTTATACATGGTAGAATCAGAAAAGAAAACTTTGTAAACGTGTATATGTGAGCTGGAGAGAGAGAGAGAGAGAGAGAGAGAGAGAGAGAGAGAGGGGGGGGTCCATTTGTAGATAGATCGTTTGTTTTGCTTCTCGTAACTACGCTGTCTGCGATCACCATTACCCTTACTGGGACCTCTCAGAAGTCTTCACGTCTGCTTGCTAGCAGATGAAATACCTCTAGAACAGAAATAATTTGGTTTTATTGATTTTCACCTTTCGGTTACATCTTATCTTTAGGGTGTCACACAAACTCTAACATCCAAACATTTTCGGTGTTAATTCGTATTATTTAAACTACTGTTTTCGTTGTCAGTATTATGCTCACAACGTTTTGATCGAGGTAACCTCCGACTGTCTTCAGGTATATCGTGTCAAGCTCGGGAATTTTCACGGAATTTCGAGCGGAACCCTTTACTTAATCCACGGTGTAACATGTTCTCGTCTCGTCAGCCATGAGTAGGTAAAAGTCCTAAGTAATTTGCAATTGTATTTTTTAGTGTTGCCCGCAATGAGGATTAGGCCTTAAACCTCTTGAGGAGTATAACTTACAACTAAATTATACAAAGTACTTTATCTATTATTTTACCGGTTCTAATTGAATAAGGTCGGAGGTTATGTCGACCGAAATGTTGTGCAAATAACATTCAACATTCAAGAGAAGAACAGTAGTTTGGATAATCTAAATAATATGAATTATCAATCCTCATCTAAAAAATTCAGAAATATAACCCTCTTTGCTATCTAATAGTACCACATCTCAAAACATGGCTGCCAATGCATGACGGTCTTAAGCCAGGCTGCATGCTTACACCATAGAATACCGATCAGCAGTGGATCTCGAGAGCACAGTAAAGTCAGCCTTGATGATTATGTAAAATAATATGTATGTGCATATAGTGATTATATGCAAATACCGAGTCGTGTGCGAAATGAGTTCCTGATAACAAAAAAGAAAGACTGCAAAAATGAGAGAGGATCACGTAAGAGACGTGGATGACGTCACAGCCGTAATGAGAAGTCGCGCATGGCGGCGGAATGAGGAAATAAATGTCTTTGTTACAAGAAAAAAAACGAATCAAGTTATTACTTGTCCTATGTCCATTGCGACCTTTTTCTTTATACACGGTGGTCACCACTTATCAAGGCCCGGAAGCCACTCAGGGATAAGGGTTATTGCAAGTACAGTACGTTAGTGTGGAGATTTGATGAAGTGTTTACTTAAGGGGCGGTTCATTAGGAATTTGTTAACGTTGGACTTGAAGACATCCAAGTTGTAGTCAGTTGGGAAGCAGGTAGACGGAACAGAGTTCCACAGGCGTGCAGTTCTAAGAAAGAAGCTTTGTTCATGGAATCCACGTTTTGATCTACATGTGTCATCATGTGTGCTACGTTACACTAATGCACCTGAACCATGCGTGTCTTCAGAATTTTAACAATTTTTTTATTTATGTAAATGTCTTTAAAATGTTTCTAGAAGATGATAAAGGTAAGTTAAACGCTCACAAAATGGTGGAAAAATAAAACATGAACATTTTTATCTCTGTTTATTTACTTTATAGCCCTACTTACGTATATTTCGAAGTCTTCAAACAATCAACAGACATGTGTTTAGTCGTTAAACAACTAATCAGCATGAGTTGGCTTCTCGTTGGGTTCTCATTGATTGAATAGCCACACATCTTATTCGAGACGAAGTAGGTAATCCATGGTTGGATTTCACTGGAGTTAGCTTCGTCTGTGTTAGTTAATAGACTTTCTTGTGTGTGGCGTGGTTGCTCAAGTGGCAGACTATTCGCCTCGCATGCAATTGACTCGGTTTTGAATAGTGACTTTGCATGTGCGCAACTGATGAACCCAAATGAGGGTGAAACTCAAAACTTGGATTTCCAGTTTTTTGCTGTCATGACTCATGTGAGCTGCGACATTGTTTGACTTTGGAAATAATTATATATATATATATATATATATATATATATATATATATATATATATATATATAACTACTTCATTTACTCACATAAAATTAATATACGAAAGTATAGATTTATGCGTAAACTTTAAGTATTTACTTCAAAAGTGCTCAATACGTAGGTAGATCTAGTTAGTAATTTATAAAATATATATGGCAATTAAGCTACACTGAATATTCCGCGTTTCATCCACTCTAGGATTCCTCAGGCTTATGCGCGAATTCTGTGGTTGTTTATCGTTTTTATATGGTCCTCTTCTTTTGAGGATTTCAGCTTTCTAGTATCCACCGCGCCCCTTCCTATCAGCCAATGGGCATGCATTTTATCGAACAAAGGATCTGTTTTAAAACTAGGTTAGTGGTTTAAGGCAGACATTTTTTTTTTGTTAGTTTATATATAATATACATATGTGTACATATATATATATATGTACATACATATATATATATATATGTATATATATATATATATATATACATATATGTGTGATCGGTTATGTATATTCATGTTTATTTAATTTATTTATTTGTTTATTTTCTATTGTTTTTGTTAGTTTTAAAACTATTTTGTATCGCTATCCTAGAGTAAATTTTATTTTGTGAACACAGTTATTTGCTATTTCTCTTCTACAGTTTAATAGATGTTGGGGTTCTTTAAAGTACAGGATAGCAATTTTTGAAGAACCCCAAAATCTATTAAACTGTAGAAGAGAAATAGCAAATAACTGTGTTCACAAAATAAAATTTACTCTAGGATAGCGATACAAAATAGTTTTAAAACTAACAAAAACAATAGAAAATAAACAAATAAATAAATTAAATAAACATGAATATACATAAACGATCACACATATATGTATGTATATATGTATATATATGTATGTACACATATGTATATTTATATATAAACTAACAAAAAAATAAAGAAAATGTCTGCCTTAAACCACTAACCTAGTTTTAAAACAGATCCTTTGTTCGATAAAATGCATGCCCATTGGCTGATAGGAAGGGGCGCGGTTGATACTAGAAAGTTGATTGGCTAACTAAATCCTCAACAGAAGAGGACCATATAAAAACAATAAACAACCACAGAAGTCACGCATAATCCTGAGGAATCCTAGAGTGGATGAAACGTGGAATATTCAGTGTAGCTTAATCGCCATATATATTTTATAAATTACTATATATATATATATATATATATATATATATATATATATATATATATATATATATTTTCAACCAACTCTCCCCTACCCCATATATATTATTATATATATATAATGATATTAAACATCATCAACAACAAGTAAAACGGTTTTTAATCCATCATCATCGATTAAAAACCGTTTTACTTGTTGGCATGCGTTGAGCGAACGGCTTTTACAACCCTACCTCTGACCAAATCGTTTTTGTTTAACCTACATAACATGAAGTACAACTTATTTTCTTTAGACGAAATATCTTTAGGTGGCAAGAGCTTTTTATAGACTAGATGCTCTACCTCGGGCGAACTCAGTAAAATGTTCGGAACAAGTACTTTTATCAATTCACTATCTCTATTCACCTGCTTTATAAAACGAATTTAAAGAAAATTTTGAAATTGATCTCGATTGGCAATGTGGAAGGAATCTGAAATATTCCCCTACATGAAATAGAGTATATATATATATATATATATATATATATATATATATATATATATATATATATATATATATATATATATATATATACTGTTCTGGATTTTTACTTTCTTATTCCATAGATTTTAACATATCCTTTTTCTCCCTTTTTTCCGTTTCCTGCTTTCATAATCATTTCGAATCCATAGAAACTTTATTAACTGCTTAATAACGTTTTTGATGCAGATATGATTAATTTTATATTTGTGGTTTCTTTCAATGCATTAACCTGCAAAATGTATTGAATATTTTGCAAACCTCTTTCTTCTTATGAGAAACATTTCATTTTTCGAAACTCCACGAAAAAGTCTTTTAAAAAAGTTTATTTATACTCCTTGTCGGATAATTACAATTTTGTATACCTTCGTTATCATTTGTAATATTTTTTGAAGATTTGAATAAATTTTCAATAATAAGATTTTTCTATTATCAATATATATATGTGTGCCTGTGATTTTGTACGCAAAACAGTATCTACTCTGTTAATTTTTGGTTTACGAACTTGAAATTTGAGATATACAGGAATTCGGCCCTGTAGAGCAAATTCCATTTGTTTTTGGCTGGTAAAAATAGCTGCTAACAGGTAAAAATTGAATTTGGCAGGTAGAAAAAGATTAAATATGTATCTTCTATGCATTTATACGTTGTTTTTTTTTTAATTTTTGATATGCATACGAATTTAGACCAGATGGTTACAAATAACGCTGGAGAGCTATATGTTTTGGTTTCGATTCTAGGTGATGGCACCCAAATCATATTTTTTAGAACTTTTAAATAACTAGTATAACTTAAGTACAGTATAATAATCATTATATCTATTAAAATCTATTATTATGAACAACTTTTGCTTTTTCTAGATAGATAAAATCCTGAAATTTATCATATTAAAAACAGAATAATATATTACTCACTTTCTTCCAGAACGTAAACAGCACCCTAATATCTTATAAAAACTAATGTAATTTTGACTACCGTTTCAATATCGATTCTTTTTTTGATCTGATGAAAAGCTATCCTTGAATTGGGATTCCACTGAAACATGTATGCACCTATGTAACCAATATCACGCGGGTTTCATTGAATTTACGTCTAGGAAACCAATCGATCGATTAAACCATTATATATATATATATATATATATATATTTATAATTTGTGTGTGTATGTAAACACACACACATGTATATATTTTTAGAGAAGCTATATATATATATATATATATATATATATATATATACGTACATTATATAGTAAGAAATATTTCTAATTATTATCCATATATATCTATTAATAAAGCTGAACGTCTGTGTGTGTGTCTGGTCACGAATAGGCTCCTATATGGTTGACTATTATAGAAAACTGATCACATATAATGATAGATGTATCGAGACACAGGAATGGGTATGTTTGATCTGGCAGAACGGTGGTTCATTAAAATTGTGGGGTCTGCGTTCGCGCCTGGTTCACAAAGTATGGAAATAAAAAAATTAAAAAAAAAACGTTTACAATGTTTTTGATATAGATGTACATAATAATACTTTGATAAGTATGTTTTAACTTAAATAGGGATGGTATAATAAAATTGTGGGTCTGCGTTCGCGCCTGGCCTCCATAGAATGGAAATAGGCACAAACTTTAATAAAGACTTTTCATATCTATCTGCGTAAGTATACTTTGATAATTATGTTTCAGTTTGAAGAAATATGGTATAATAAAATTATGAGGTGTTCGTTCGCACCTGACCTCCATAGAATGGAAATATGCCACAAAGTTTAACAAGGTTTTTTACTATAGATCCCCAGAATATTGTGATAAGTGTTTCAGTGCGAACAGGTATGATATGATAAATTATGGGGTTTATCTATTTTAATTTTACTTTCATCATATTTAGCTTTGGTTTCGATATCCCCAAATTCGAAGCTATCTCTTTACAACCCTTCCTTTTAATAACCTATCATAATTTCATAAATCAGAGTCCATTTTCTGTAGGCTGTTTTTGAACCCAGTCAACGACGGGTACTTTTGCTAGTATATATATATATATATATATATATATATATATATATATATATATATATATATTTATCCATGTTACATCGTTATAGGATCATCAGCGTGAAGATAACTGTTGAACCAGTCGGTCAACTCGATCCCTAATCACCTATTAACTCAACATTGGCCATCCTAATCAATGAGGCCAACTCCAACAGTTATGAAAAAAGAGGAGCAATAAACCCTATAATCTCATTAGGTATGAATAAGCAGTTAATTTTGCATAATGGTCAGGGTTCAATTTTCAATTGAGTCATTCCCAAAACTAAAATGATAGTACTTCATATCTCCTTGCTAAACACTCAGCATTATAAGTTGACAATCAAGACTAAGTTGAGGAATCCTGGGAAACGAAGTGACATCTTCACCTACACTTGGATGCAGTAACTAATGAAAAGGTAGTCTATGAGTCTCGTTTATCCTATTTTTATGAAATGGAAAAAATATAAATAAAAAGACACACTGCATAAAACATAAAAGAAAAAGGCGCCATTTGATTCAATATATTTCGTCCATTTGTGAACTTTATCTAGAATACATATAAAGATAAAAAGATCAATATGTTTACATCCATTACTGCTATGATAGAGTGGATAAATATGTAGACTTATTGATAAAATCTATACATGAAATAGCAGATGCAAATAGCAGGTAAGTGTGTTTGTACTGGAAAAGGAAACGTCCGCAAAAATTAGAGGGTGACCCATTCTTCTGTTGGGCTGAGGTATGATTCTCTTTATTCATGGAAGTTCCATCTTCCCAGATTTTACGTTTTCATTGAGAAAGAGTTTATTTTATTGCTAATCGCCTGAGGTGCTACAACAGGGGAATTCCGACAGGGGCTGTTCAGGCATTTTTATACGCGCTAATCCTAGCGCGCTGATTTTTATAGTCCATACCTGACCTTTTGTTTAATCTCCTGGAGAAGATAAAAATAAATTGCATACATACCTGCAATAAATGTTCATTCTTAATTTAATAGAAATGTTCAATCATAAAATGGTTAATATTAAACATCATAAATAAACATCATAAATAAACAATGCTATTAAATTCCAATGACAAGTAGTGGAATGGAGACAGAAATGGGTGGTTACATTCAATGCTACCAAGACTAAGCTTGTTTCCTTCATTAACTATAAGAACAAATATTAATATGCACATATAGGCCCGTGTATGCGCCTCCATTGGGGGTGTGGGTGTCGATGTGTGTATGTATCTGTGTATGAGCGCATCCATGCTTACGCACACGTACCCAATTTAGCACCTTAAGGAAAATTTGACGTCAGCGGGAACGGCGTGGGTGTCTATGCATGCATGCGCGCATATGTGCATATATTTGCACGCCAGGGCAGAGATGTATGTGTACATGTGAACGTTTTTTTAAGTATATATGTGTGTACCTGCGCATGTGTGTGCTTGCACGCGCGTGGTCGCTAGCTAACCCTCTCCAAACAATAAACAACAAATAAAAACCAAATAAATAAACCGAATCATAACCCCCCGCCTCCGAACCTAAGCGCACACCTAACAGGTCAAGACATACTTATCAAGAAATCATCTCAATAACGAGACGCCAAAAACTTTAACATTAAGACTCGAATTTTAAAGTAACCCCTCCTCCTACCGCCACATATCCCCCTCCATGTATCCCTATGCCCTCAGCCACACCAGAAATGAACTTCCCAGACCCTCCCCCACAAGGTCCTTAAACTCCAAAACTAAAACATTACCGACATACCAAGCACCCCCTCCCACCTTTCCTCCTTGTTCCCTTCCTCTTTTTCTGCTCTTCTCGCACCCCTCCCCTGACACCATTCACTTTTTCATCGCATCATAACGAACATTCCTTTAAAAGTCTGAGGAAGCTACAGACGGCCAAAAAAATGGCCGGGTAGCTGAAACAATAATGTAACTTAACAGAAAGATATGGTAATAAAAAATAAAACTCATATTTGCACTACAACAGTATTGAGCACTTTCTTCAGTTTTTATATATTACCATTTCTACTATATATATATATATATATATATATATATATATATATATATATATATATTCATTAACCAACCACTTGAGAACTGAGAATACGAACTTTGCATAAATTAAATTATCATATTTAAGCGTATCTTATGATTGGGCAACGGCAGGTGACCTGCTAGTAGATATATATTTTTGCCATGAAATAACGCAGCTAAAGAAATGGCTAACTTACACTTTTATGATATCTAAAGTTTATCATGTGCGACCTTGTGTGAAGCTATTTAATATTCATGACGTCATGGATCATAAAATATAACCAAGTTAAACTCGTTCGTGTAGAAATTCAGACAAGTTAAAATCCATCTTAATTTGGCAACTGGCAAGTCTAATTCGTTTAAAGAGACTCGATAAATGTAGAAGTCGATTCTAATTTATAATTAGCAGGTTAATTTGATTGCATGCAGAGGCCAAACGGACTTGTAAACGTTTAATAGAGGCTATTAATTGTTAAATTAGATATATTTCTTGGGCTCTGTTTCAGGAAACATTATTTCATTACAGCATTCATAAGAACTGTCTTTCAGTCAACATCAATTCGCGTTTACAGCTGAAGAGTAAAAATAAAAGGCGATTTTATGAAAGGACAAGGAAATATTGAAAATACACTTAATATATAATTACATAAAATACACTTAATATATAATTACATAAAATACACTTAATATATAATTACATAAAAATACATTTAATATATAATTACATAAAATACATTTAATATATAATTACATAAAAATACATTTAATATATAATTACATAAAATACATTTAATATATAATTACATAAAAATACATTTAATATATAATTACATAAAATACATTTAATATATAATTACATAAAATACATTTAATATATAATTACATAAAATACATTTAATATATAATTACATAAAATACATTTAATATATAATTACATAAAAATGCATTTAATATATAATTACATAAAATACACTTAATATATAATTACATAAAAATACATTTAATATATAATTACATAAAATACATTTAATATATAATTACATAAAAATACATTTAATATATAATTACATAAAATACATTTAACATATAATTACATAAAAATACATTTAATATATAATTACATAAAAATACACTTAATATATAATTACATAAAAATACATTTAATATATAATTACATAAAAATACATTTAATATATAATTACATAAAATACAGTTAATATATAATTACATAAAAATACATTTAATATATAATTACATAAAATACATTTAATATATAATTACATAAAAATACATTTAATATATAATTACATAAAAATACATTTAATATATAATTACATAAAATACATTTAATATATAATTGCATAAAAATACATTTAATATATAATTACATAAAATACATTTAATATATAATTACATAAAAATACACTTAATATATAATTACATAAAAATACATTTAATATATAATTACATAAAATACATTTAATATATAATTACATAAAAATACACTTAACATATAATTACATAAAAATACACTTAACATATAATTACATAAAAATACACTTAACATATAATTACATAAAATACCCTTTATATATAATTACATAAAAAAATTTTTTAAATTAATTAAAATGCATAGGTTTACGTTTAGAAAGCCAATTACAAAACGATTTTTTTAATAAACAAATATTTTTTGTTTAATAATCAAATTTTAAACGGTCATAGCGCATTTGTCAGGATAAGGACAAATTTATATGCTATACCTGTTTGATAAAAAGATCATGGAGTACGCGAATCTTTAGACGTATCGTCAAAGTCAACATCAAAACAAATACAAAAAAGTTCAAGTGAATGACACCACATCTGCATCGTCCAATTAATTCCTTGTGGATGTGTGTGTGGCATGGTTCATAGGACATGTACAATACGGATAACTCAAAGAGGGCGGGGCACAGTTTAGGGTGATTATGCATCTTGTCAATAAAGAAAACATACCTTCGTTCATATGTGGGTCTTGATTGCCAAAAGAAAAAAATCCATTCCAAGAAATGTCCAATAAGCCACGGGTTGTATTTTCAGACATTTATTCCAAATGCTTTCCCATAAAGATTGCATGCGTCTTAAATTCTGTTTCTCCCGACGTATAGGGTTCTAGCGCCCTGTCGCTAGCTGATCCTGTCTCTAACTTTCTCTGTCTAACTAACTGTATATATCTAACTTCTCGGTTGCTATTACGGCATTCACCTCATATCTTTTAACATGTGACTTTCAATCACGTTTCCTCTATTCTGATCTGTTATTTTAAAACCTATTTGTTTGAGTATTTTAACAGTAATTTCGTCAAGGTCACATTCTTATTTCTTTTGTTTATTCTTTTACTAAATTCCAAAAACCTATAAGCATATTTCTCTTTATACACAAACTAATTCTGCATGCTAACAAATAATAATGTTCTTTATCTAACCTTTTAACTTTTAATAATAATAGTCTATTTACTAAATCGACTATCAGCAAGGTAATTCAGTGTCGCCCTGGCATAATCCTTTATTTATTTTAAAAAGTATGCGTTGTATTTGACTTTCTAAACGTATTTTAATTAAAATTTTTAACAAGCTTATATCACGGGGAAAACAATTTTAACTAAAAACATGTTTTTACAATTTTGGATTCCTTTCAATCTGTTAAAAATAGTTGCTGGTGACGGTGTGCCTTAGGAATGTAATCTGATCTTATATATTATTTTTTTTTTTTTTATTTTTTGGAATCCTTTTAAGATGAGGCTTCATAATTTGTGTATTTATTCTTTTGCCGATTTTTATCTTCATCTTCATAGATTTGTTTCACCATGTTTCGGTCAACTCATTCTTTGGCCTTCTTCAGGTGATTAATCGAGACGGGATAGGAATGCTTAGTCTTGTAACTGTATCCTCAGTAATTACTGCCTTGCATAGTTGTTGTTGTCTCACCACGTTTTGACCAACCAATCCTCTGGCCTGCTCGAGTACGATTGAAACCGCTGTCATTAGACAATGCTCACCTGGAATTGTAGAGACTGAATACCTCTATTCACTGCGCCACGGTGAGACAACAACCATGGTAATTACTGGTGAAACAGTTATAAGACTCATGTCTGATTTTCGAGATTGCACACATGTTAAGTTTCTTTTTTTGTGGGTAGTAAATTTTCTTTAGAATGACAACTTTTAGAGGTTCTCGTCTATGCTGAATACGAAAATCTCATTCAAATTTTGCGAAGACAAATACTTATGCAGATATAAAGACTTGTATTATGCACTGTAATCCATTGGCTGCCAGGTTTGTAAGCATGCGCGATAAACAAATCTACTTCGCTCCTACCGACACAACCACAATTTTCTTTTTTTTACATTTGCGAGTGGGTATGCTGACAACAATTGGTGGTGTCTATTCCAAAAGTCATTTTTAACATGAGAAGTTTGGGATGTCTATTCCAAACGCCATTCTTAACATGACAATAATCAAAGAAGTGAAGTCAAAAAAGTCGTAATTATTTTGTTTTACACGTTAGCAAAAGACGACATAAAAACTTTTTTGACTTTAATACTATTGGTGAAAGAGTTGAAAAGAAGAGGAAGACTTGAACAACAAACGAAAACAGCAAGGGCGGCTACCACTGATTTCGATCTCTCTAAATAGTTCATATACAATGAGAATCCCTAACCTCTAAAACTTCTGTTTTTACTTTCCATTATTATTCTAATGGATCATTTTTCATAATCTATATATTAATACGCTTGTAACTATCTATCTATCTATCTATGTGTGTCACATTTTCCGGCAAATTTGATTGGTTGAGAAGATTTTATTCTGGAATAGCGGATTACACATTAAACGAACGCTCAAGGCAAAGATCAAATATTAAAAAAAATAAAATATTTTAAAATCTGTTTTTTCTCTCTCTGCCTTGAGGGTTCCATGTTAGTTCAACATCTCCTTCATGTCCAGGATGATCTCCAACTGGTTCAGGCAGAACAAACATGTTGCAATTCATGCCATTTTCCATGAATAAGGTATTCAGAAAGTGGAGAGCAACATTTTCAGCAGTTATGTTATCATATCTAAGCAGCAGATCTTCGATCATAAAATGCTTATTCTCATTCCATAAATGCAGAGCATTCACGGGCTGGTTGAAGACGCACATCATTTTTAATTTTTAATTAACGAAAACTGCGTTTCCATCTCTCTCTCTCTCTCTCTCTCTTTCTCTATCTATCTATCTCTCTCACACTCTGTGTGTCTATCTATCTATCTATCTATCTATCGTTCCCTCTCTCTCTCTCTCTCTCTCTCAAACAAATGTAAAGAAAAATAAATAAGCTAAAAATTGAATAAAACTTTTGAAAATATTTTTAAATAAACATATTTATAAAACATAAATGAAGATATATTTATTGAGAATATTTGGAGCACTAATATCGTGATTTTGGTATATACATATTTACATACATTTTACCTACCGTACTCTTCATTTACTATTTAAAAAAAAATAGTACACAGGGTGAATTCGTCGGCCAGGGCAGTAAAGGGTTAATGTAAATGTTTCAAGGTACGGATATGTGATGAGATAATGTGTATGTGAAAAAAAAAAAGAAAAGAAAACGTGAAATTTTTCTCTCTCTCCCTTGGGCGTTCTCTTTTTTCTCTCTCTGCCTGGGTTGGCAGACGATAATAATTATTTAAAGCCAAATTTTTCAGGAAAAAAAAAGCCAAAAAGGCAAAATCCAAAAGCGCAAGCACATTTTTTAAGTAAAAAAGGCCAACAAAAAGCCAAATTGAAAATTAAAGAAAATTGACTATATTGAAGTTGTTGACTTTCAAAGATAAACATTTAGTAAGTAACTGTGTAAACAGATTTTAAAATATTTTTAATTAGCGAAGACTGCGTTTCTCTCTATCAATCTATCTATCTATCTATCTATCTATCTCTCTCTCTGCCTTGAGCGTGCGTACAGAAAAGGGCTTAACTTGAAAAAAAAAGATTTTAAAATATTTTTTTTAAATATTTTTATTTGTTTATATCTAACAGCAATCAGTCGTAGTTGCGAGAATATTTTTAATTAACGAAAACTGCGTTTCTCTCTCTCTCCCTCTCCCTCTCTCTCTCTATCTCTCTCACTCTGTGTATCTATCTATCTATCTATCTATCTATCGCTCCCTCTCTCTCTCTCTCTCTCTCTCTCTCTCTCTCTCTCTCTCTCTCTCTCTCAAACAAATGTAAAGAAAAATAAACAATGAAAAAAAAACAAATAAATGTTCAATTTTTGTCCCCGCCCCGTGGAAATTCACCCTGTGTACTATTTTTTTTAAATAGTAAATTTTCAGCAGTTATGTTATCATATCTAAGCAGCAGATCTTCGATCATAAAATGCTTATTCTCATTCCATAAATGCAAAGCATTCACGGGCTGGTTGAAGACGCACATCATTTTTAATTTTTAATTAAGGAAAACTGCGTTTCCCCCCCTCTCTCTCTCTATCTATCTCTCTCTCTCTCTCTCACACTCTGTGTGTCTATCTATCTATCTATCTATCGCTCCCTCTCTCTCTCTCTCAAACAAATGTAAAGAAAAATAAATAAGCTAAATGTAAAGAAAAATAAATAAGCTAAAAATTAAATAAAACTTTTGAAAATATTTTTAAATAGACATATTTATAAAACATAAATGAAGATGTATTTATTGAGAATATTTGGAGCACTAATATCGGATATGTGATGGGATGATGTGTATGTGAAAAAAAAAGAAAAGAAAACGTGAAATTTTCACGGGTCCAGCTAGTTTTAATAATTCCTACTGATTTATGCATTCCTTTAATTGCTTTTTTTTTTAAAATCCAAACAGTACCTGCTTGTTATCGACCAAAACCATCACCACTCGCCAGTGTCTGCAATTGTTCAGGGATGACAGTGGCC
The DNA here is from genome assembly GCF_053919585.1 of Euprymna scolopes. Taxonomy (NCBI): domain Eukaryota; kingdom Metazoa; phylum Mollusca; class Cephalopoda; order Sepiida; family Sepiolidae; genus Euprymna; species Euprymna scolopes. The sequence continues at coordinate 12,696,893 of NC_136489.1, read as the reverse complement.
ACCACCAACAACTGTAATTTACTTTTTTTGTGAGAGGGGAAGACTTCCACTGGGTAACGCCGGTTAATGTATCCTGCTAGTAAATCATAATACTGTTGTCATATTTGGACTAGCGAATCTCTGTCCCATTGAAGAGGACTTCAAAAAATGCCGAAACGTATATTTAATTTGAATCACCACAATCACATCTTCATTTCTTCTCTGCAATTTTATTTTCACAAACGTAATGTTGCTAGTCTCAGTCTTTTTCATAAATACTATTATGGCATGTGTTCTTCAGAATTGTCTCATGTATGCATGATAGAACATCAGCACCACGAGTCCACTTCCCCAGACAATGGACGATTGTGAACCTCCATGGCGAAGTCGATTCTTTTAAGTGTTGTATTTTTGGATTGTTTATCTCTATAAAGTCTCTATTATTGAAGATGCCTTATGATCGGATGCAACAAAGAGATTTTGGAATTCAAGAGTGAACAAGTGCGAATGCTGTAAAGCCCATGAACCTGCAATGGTTTCTCTTTCTGTGAGCGAGTAGTTTCGCTCAGCTTCCTTTTTCATAAATATCAACTTCCAGCCTTCAACACAACACAAAAGATTAATCTCAGCACATATATATTATTTTAGAGCAGAAGGTAGCCAGTTCCTTCTTTGCACTAATCAGGCTGAATAAATGTTGTCCGTTTCATACTGAATGTCTTCACACCTTTCCTAACTAGTTCAACAATTGCAATTTTGGATTTTTCAAATGCAGTGTCCAAGGCATCATCCCAGTAGAACTCCTGATTTGGTTTGATTAAATCACAGAATGGAGCCATGACCGGGCTAAGTGCATATGCCCAAGCAACCTGGTTAACTAAGCCAAACCAAGAGCGGCACTAGTAAGATCAGTGAGGCATGAAAAGTCTGTGATGGCAGTGAGCATTTCATCAGAGGGTGCCACACCTTTGGGAGTGATTGTCAAATGGGCAAAGTCAACAATGTTTTGGCAAAAACGAAACTTCTTGTTGCTCACAATACTATTGGTGGCACATGTTGTCAAGAAATCGCATGATTGAAGTGCTCTTCAGTTGTGTTATCATATAGGAGAGCGTCATCAACAATTTTCATTTTGTTCCTTATTGGTGCAAGAATTTCATCAGACCAGCGAGTATAGGCAGCTCCCGCAGCAGAAAACCTCTGTGGCATCTGGGTGTATATATACCTACCTCACTCAGTGATGAACATGATGAGAGGCTGGCTCAAAGGGGCCATCTCTACCGAATGATAACCATTGACATCATCAAAGACACTTTTTCTAGTTTCAGGTGGGATTTGAAATATGAGCAGGAACGGCGGTGGCATTTGGTGTGGTTCACAAAGTGTTGGCCCTTTCAACTTTTGGAAATCAATGATGTGACATCTGCTTTAATTACCACAACTGCACAATTTGATTGGCATTCCAATTGGTACTGGGGTGATGATGCTACGTTCTACGTCCCAATCCAAACCCGCCTTCATTTTTGCTTTCCTGTAGTGTGGTATAGGGTATAGTGTACGGCGTACATATGGCACTGCATCTGGCTCCAAGTCGATTTTTGCTACTAGTCCAGATATTATAATAATATTGGAAAATGGATTGAGTCATTGAAGATCCTATCTGAGAACTAATCCAGTCTTAAATTCTCCGGAATTGGTGCAAACATTCACCATTCCCTACTGAAGTACAAGCGATCATCCTTGTCACAGAAAAAGAGGGGTTATGTGGTGAGATAACCCTCAACATTGAACTCGGCAGTGATATACCTCTTGCACCCTTTTGAAGCAAGTTCTACCCTCCCCTGTTTTGTTCGGTGTATGGTATATACATTCAGAGATTACAGTTAAGATATCTGCTGTGGAACAGGCTTGCCTACATCCATATTGTTGGTCATTTAGAAGCTTAGCAGCTGTAAGGTAATGGACTAGAACTTAGTTAATCATGGATTGAAATATTTTGGCGAAAAGCAGGAGGAGGCTAATGGGGCGATAATTTAATGAGTCAGTTCTTTTGCCAGAATTCTTGTAAACTGGTACCACAGAAGCAGTTTTGCATCAGTTAGGAAAGCATAATTCGTTAAGGCATTTGTTGTAAAGCTTAGAGAGAACTGGAGCAACTTCAGTGGAGCATTTCCTTAATAGCACAGCCAGGATGAGATCGGGTCCACATGCTTTTGATGGGTCTAGGTTTTTAATGATATCATGCTTCTTAGAAGGGGTGATTTTCAGATCATCTAGTGTGGTGTCTGTCTGCAAATCAAAGTCAGGGAGGGAGTGATTTGCTGGGTCCAATGTGGAGTTTAGAGCAAACCAACTACTAAGCATGTTAGCCTTCTCGGTTGCCTTGCAAACAACCTCATGATTGTTTTTTAGTGAGGGAATTATTGATTGCCTATTATTTACTACACTGTTGTAGATTTCCCAGAAATTACGAGTTTCTAATTTTTGTGCTTGGATGCGTTTTCTGGTGGTTTCACGAAATTTTCTCTTAGTTGTTGTATTTTTTCTTCTAGTTTCTATAAACTTTTTTCTGTTTGTACTTGACTTATGTTCGTTAAATCTGCAGTATACATGTTGCCTATGAGCAATGGTAGCTACACAAGTAGAAGTAAACCAGTGGAGTGTGCTAATGACACTGTTCTATACGGAATCCTTACAACAACTGAATGACGAACTTTTGGAACTAAGGATGGGTCTCAATGACAGTGGGAGGTTTGAAACTCACAAAACTGGCAACAATGGACGGTTCTATCTTCATAGAATAGGTTTGGACGAGAGCGAGCATAACTAGTCTGTCACCAAGAATATGACTATCGAGACTGTCCAAATGGGAATCAGTTAGTGTTTCAATAGTTTTCTCAGTGATACTTTTTTTGTACGAAGGTTTGAACATATTGAGCACAGTCAGAGTCCAGGATATCAACCTCACTAAAGAACTGTCTCCATTCAGCATTACTCCTGCATCAAAGCACCGTATTCAAATGCGGGACCGTAGACTCGATGAAAGGAAGTTAGATTGCTAAAAGTCAGTCAGCTGCTGAAATGAAAGAAACATATACTGAGGAGTATATTGTTCAATATCTCTTCACTTTTATATTAGAATAACAAAGAATAATACTAATTCCATATGATGACAATTGTTCTGTACAATAATAATAATAATAGTAATAATAATACTCTACTGGTGCTGCCAGATCAGGCTGTCTGAAGATACTGACTTCATAACCTAAAATGTAGCAAACATTGATGTTATTGGTTTATTTCCTTACCTTTTACAAAACCCAATCCTGTTCTGCAAAGAGAAAAACAAAAGCAACAATTTGCTTCAACAAAACAACCAAACCAAACACCATGAATAAATATTTAAAGATATAAAGCACTTGAAGCATGAAATCTTTTAACAAAATGACTGGAATTGGCATTAAATAACCTGAAAACGATTGATGTGCAAAAAAAACGAAACAACCAAACCAAACCACATGAATAAATATTTAAAAATATAAAGAACTTTAAGCAAAAAATTATAACCAAAATGATTGCATTCGGCAGTAAATGATTTGAAAAGGTTTCATATGCCATAAAGCAAAACAATCACACCAATAATAATTTTGGTAATAATAATTTTGGTAATAATGATTTTGGTAATAATGATAATAACAATAATAATAATAATGATAATAATCCTGATTCCGTTTATCAACTGGAAAGGGATAGGATTCATTTCCACAGGATTTCCCTTAATCCCGGCTCCAAACCAGGAGCTTCAAAGATTAAGGTTTTCCTAAGGATGTTGGTGGTACCTAAAATAGCAGAAGTCTGAAGGCCACCTAAAACATTGGGGATTCATAGGTTTTTCAATTGTCCTTCCAGACGACTTGGTACTACTCCTAGCATACTTACTATGATCAGGATTATTTGTGTTTTAACCCCGTATATAAGCCTTATATCCAAGGCCAATGGAGCATAATTGCTCCACTTCTTGTTCTCCTTCTCTCTAAAATTCCTGTCCCTGAGAAATCTACAATCTAACAGTTTTTTGAGACCTTGTCAATGACGACCAAATCCGGACGATTATGTTCCAATTGCTTGGTCGTTATGACACTTTTGTCCCACCATACCTCTACATTTCCATCCTCACTTGTTCTCACTTCATCAGGCACCTCCTCTATTTTAGCACACTTCACTCCAACTTTCTTACAGACTTCCCAATATATCCGGAGTCCCATGTGATAATGTCTTTTGTGGTATTTTCTCTGGACTAATCCACTACACCCTGCTGCAAGGTGCGCAATTGACTCTGAGGTCTTACCACGAATCCGGCATTCTGCAGCAACTTCCTATCCTAGAACAACCTTTTTGAACAATCGTGTTTCTAATGCCTGCTCTTGTGCTGCACAAACAAAAGTTCAGTACTCTTAGCCAAATATCCAGCTCTAAGCCATTGCCATGATCTTTCATTAATAATAATAATAATAATAATAATAATAATAATAATAATAATCTCAGTCTTCCCCTTGATTTTAATTTCTCTTAGTCTTTGTTTTTTTAGGTTGTTTGCGATTGTTCATAGTACTTCTACAATTATTGATATTATATTGATTTTCCTGATGTTGAATATTCCTTTCAGTTTTCTGGCAAGTTCTGCAAATTTGTTTCTTTTTTTCTGAGTCCATCTTGTTTTCTCCTGGGACGGCAAAATCTTAAATTTTGCAGTTTCTTTCCTTCTAATGATTATCGAAAAGTGGAGATTACTGAAAATCTGAGGAGACTTGTTGTCACCTAGACTCCAGAGAACACCACCGGTTGTTGCCAGTGAGCAATCACTAATGTTGGCTTATGTGAGAACAAATAATAATGCAAATAATACTAAAAATGATACAAAAACCTGTTATATTTAGATCTGCCAATTTATGAATTTTTGAATGAACTGAAACTGGTTGTGATTATAATTGAACGGATGACGGGTATACCTACACATATTTCAATGAAACATCTATTACCTCAGAGAATGTGAATCTCTGTCACTAAGATTAAGAGCCTCCTCCAGATATGCTAGCTGCAATTTTATTTTCAATCTCTCTGTATTTGTATGTACATAAATAAGATGCAGATATTATCATATAAATGGGAGAATAGACTTTATTCCCCGGTTTGTAGGTAAATAGATAGATTAATTTTATTCAGTGATGCAAGATAATCAAGGCGGATTTGACGGCAGGTTCTTCTCTTCCACATGTAATACAGTATTCGATTGCAAATGGAGATATTTCAAAGCAATGCCTATCTTATATGGATTCAGAATGGCTTGCAGTAGTTTAAGCACATTCTTTAGAAATTATACAACTCAGAAAAGAGGTTTTGTCTGGTATTATTCCTGTCAAGATGGTAAGGAATATCATATATGCATATTTGATTAGATTAGATGAAACATATGACAAGAGACTCTGTTATCATTCTTGTCAAGATATTCCTTAATATCGTACATATATATACAAGCAGGTCGTCCGGCATTGCCTGATTGTAAAATAAGCTTAAATATTATACTTTGCTTAATGCAGATTTCGTATTTATTATCAGATTATATTGGATTCAATATATTGTAATGATTTAAAAAGTTAAAAATAAGAATGACTCATGCGCCACTACCGAGAATCCAAACCAAACGTTTAGCTTACGATTGACTTTTGCCTTTGACGTTAATACCTGGGCTATGAAGACATGTGTTTGCTGCAAAGCTAAAAATTAAAACATGAACCAACAGCTATTACGTTAAGCATGCGAATTCGGAATGCCGTTGTTTGACATTCACCTGGCAAATTCCATTTCTGTAATTTTCACACTTTTGCACAGATTTCCTCCAGCTAAAACACATATATAAAATTTCGCATGGGTATAATACCCTATATATTATGTTTCATGTCTGTAGCCCAAAACCTGACACAGGAGTTTGGTAAGTAATTTTTTAAAACAAATATACGCATACATAAATATATATAGAAAAAGGTTTGTGTTTACTATAACATTTTCACGCAAATATCACACAAGTATAAATCATCTATAAATATAAAAGCGAAAATGTATGTGTGTGTGTTCGCTTTTTCTGTGTGTCTACAAAAGGCTTCTTTCAGAGAAGCGGTCAGTAGGTTCACAACTTTTTAAAACTTTTTATATCACATATAAATCGTAATATCTCACAGTTAACAACGAAGCTCGCCTGTCTATTTAATTTGCTCGATTTCGGGAAGATAAATATTCAATATTTGTCGCTCGCCGCATGTGGGTTAGTCTTTTTCCTATAACATCTTGGGAGGAAAAAAAGCGTTCAGCAGTAAATGAAATCCCGCAGTCAAACTTGACCTCATTAACTCATTGAAACGAGCACCTTCTAAATCCAAATAATTAAATAAATTCAAACGTGTTTCCGTAAGCATCTCGCGGTAGGGCAATGGTTAACGTTGCACGTTTTTTTTTTTTTTTTCACAACTTTGCCGCAACGGTTCGGGTTCGATCCTAATACTTACTTTTTTTTAACCCCCCCCACACACCTCCAAACACCCAGGCAACGCCTGGTACCCCTCGCTAGTATAGAATAAAGCATGAATGTAATTACACGTAATAGTTAACTAAAGATGATCATCCCATGAAAAAACTGAAAAACTAATAGGGAATTAATTAAAATGAATGTTTAAAAGAATATGCAAATTAGCTAGATCTTTTGCAGATGAATGAAATTCCACTGCCCATATATAGTTGTATTTTCTTTTTAAATAAATATGAAAAAGGGTTTC
>NC_136489.1:12622587-12680087 GCF_053919585.1 Euprymna scolopes | reverse complement strand
GGCTTCCGTAAGCCATGGTGAAGGCAACCTTTCTAGGAGAAGCAAATCTCTGATTATAAAAAACCATCAAGCGGGAGACCAGTACCCGCATTAAGCTGGCTGCAGTTTAACTTGTTGCTGGCTATCTTGCTCTTGCTTGTTGCTGGATCTTAGCATTTTGAACCGAGAGAGAGAGTCTTAGCTGTTGTACAAAGCTAAGGCTCTGTAACATCATCTTTGTATAGATACTCCCTCAGGCATTTGTCTATAAAAATGGTCCTGTGGCGATGGAAAAGTTGTGATGCGTGGAGGCTTGAAATGCTGGAAACATGTAATAATTGATCTCAATGACCATCTTCAGTGTCATGCCTGCTTGAACGTATGAATTCACCGGTAGGAATAAAAAAAAAGTCATTTTTGGGCTTATGGACTTTAAGTGTCTGAGGGAGTGGCACTCGTCTGACAAGACGTTGCAATCATCATATATGTATATGTATATATATATGTATGTATATATATATGTATATATATGTGTATATATATATGTATATTTATATATATGTATATATGTATATATATGTGATGTATATATAGATATATATGTATGTATGTATATATATATATATCTATATATATGTGATGTATATATAGATATATATGTATGTGAGTATATATATATGTATATATATGTGATCAAAGAATCGTCTGGTGTCCCCAGAGTCAGCAAACTGCTGGATCTCCTGAGCCTTCTTCATCCACCAGAGGTTCTTCAGCTTCCTGACTGTCGATTGGACAGCCGCTTTAGCCTTGGCAGTGGCAGCTCTTTTAACCTTGCAATTAATGTTATTCTGCCAGGTGATAAAAGTTTGCCTCTTGATGTCTATAAGCTGTTGGATTTTGGTATCGTTTTCATCGTACCAATCTTGATGTTTCCGCTTTTTCTGCCCTAGGATGCTTATACTGGAGTCCATGATGGCAGAGGACAGCTTGTCCCAGTGCTCTTCAGTGTCATGCGGATACTGCTTGGGCAGGTCCGCGCTAAGAGCCACCTGGAGGTGTTGTTGGTAGGTGATATCGCCCAGCTGCTCGATGTTGAGCTTTGGTCGGCTCTGTCTTTTTTGCATCCTTTGCTTACGCATTAAATGGATAGACATGATGGAGCGAATAAGACGGTGGTCGGTCCAACAATTGTCTGTACTGGTCATTGCCCTGGTGTTTAGCACATCACAGCGGTCTTTGGCACGGACAATGACATAGTCAATGAGGTGCCTGATTTTACTTCGAGGGTGCATCCATGATGTTTTTAATGCGTTTTTTTGTCGGAAAAGTGTGTTCGTGATGATCAGGTTATGTTCTGAGCACTTTATTAGTAGGAGTGTACCATTTGAGTTAATGTTCCCAACTCCTTCTCTTCCAAGCGTTCCTCTCCAGTGCTGGTGGTCTCGTCCCACTCTGGCATTGAAGTCCCCAAGTAGGATTATCTTGTCCCCCTTGGGACCCCTGATAAAATGGTATCAAGGTCAGCATAAAAGTTCTCTTTTATTTCATCATATGCATCAAGTGTTGGAGCATACGCACTAATCACAGTAGCCATTTGGTTGCCCACAAGCATCAGGCGCATGGTCATTAGGCGTTCGTTGATGCCCACAGGGGGCTCATTGAGGTGGCGGATGAGGCTGTTCTTTATAGCAAAGCCCACGCCATGGATACGTGGCTCTTCTGCAGGCCTTCCTTTCCAAAAGAAGGTGTACCCGCCTTTCTCCTCCCTCAGCTGCCCGTCGTCAGCCAGTCGGGTTTCAGAGAGCGCAGCTATGTCAATCTCGAACCTCCTTAGCTCTCTTGAGATAATGGCAGTTCTTCTTTCGGGTTGATCACTTATTTTGTTGTCCATGAGGGTCCTCACATTCCAGGTTCCAAAATATAGGCGCAAGTTTTCTTTCTTTTTCCGACCGCGTCGTGGTGATCCCTCTGGATGCGATAGTCCAGACGGGTTTTTTTGAGGCAGGCTATTTTTAGGGGTACCTTTTCTAACACCCCTCCCCTACTGGGGTGAGCAGAGTGGATCCTAAACAGGGCTGCTCAGTCATGGGTGCAGCTGCCGAAAAACTCTTTCTGCCTCGGTCCGTGAGGTTAGCGACTGAATCTGGCACCCACCGCCTATGTGCCAGGTTGCAGCTAGGAGCTGCCAGACTACACTGTCCTGCTCCCGTCACCACTTCCTGGTCGCCACAGGACTTTTTCTATCCGGGAATTAAGGGAGAGCTCTCTCTGCCTCAGTCCGGGAGCTTAATGACTAAAACTGTCACAAGACTTTTCCATCCATGATGTTGAGTAGGATGTGTTCCCTTTCGGGAGAACGCCTGTGTGTGATGTCTTTTAACGTGGGGAGACTGATGTGCCTGCAGCCACCACACGGCCCCTTGGCAGAGGAGGGCCCGATTCCAATGGCATGGAGAACCACGACGACTGGAGACTCTCTTCTGTTGCAGCCTTCATCCGCCTTCAGTGCCGTTGTGTCATTATTGTCATCATCCGCCTCATCAGCCGTTGAGGTCTTTTGGATCACTCTCTGTCTGGAACCTCCCCTTCAACCTTACCGCCATGGGTGGCCCTACCAGGAGCCTAGGCTCCAGACGGCATCGCTCTCAGGTTCATCGGAACACACAAGGTTCTCCACCATGACAAGGTGGCGATCCAGGGAGAAGCCACAAAAGTGGTATACGGCCCCAGCTACCGTTCTCTGACCCCCCTTTGTTCTAAGGATGGGCTCATGCTGCTGAAAGGAAAGGGAGAAATAACAAATAGATGGAAAGAGCATTACTAGGATCTTCTGAACAGGGACACCACTCCAGAGATAGAGGCCATTGAAAAACTCCTCCAACAGCCCATAATTGAGAGCATGGGAGAACCACCCAGTCTGGAAGAGGTGCGGGATGCAATTAGGAAGATGAAAAACAATAAGGCGGCTGGTTCTGACAGCATCCCAGCAGAAATCCTGAAGAAAGGCGGGCCTGATCTTCTCAGACACATCCATGCCCTGCTGCTCAAAATATGGGAACAAGAGAAAATCCCTGCACAACTTAGAGATGCCCTAGTTGTCTCCATCTTTAAGAAGGGAGACAAGGCAAACTGTGGGAACTACCGGGGCATTTCTCTCCTCTCTACCACAGGGAAAGCCCTAGCTCGGGTTTTGGCCAACAGGCTTACACCCCTTGCAGAAACCATCCTTCCCGAGTCCCAAAGTGGCTTTCGACCAAATAGAGGCACGATGGACATGATCTTCACTGCTCATCAACTCCAAGAAAAGGGCAGGGAGCAAAATTTACCATTATACATGGCTTTTATAGACCTTACTAAAGCCTTTGACTCTGTGAACCGTCAAGCCCTTTGGCTGGTTCTTGCAAGGTTTGGATGCCCAGAGAGGTACATTCGGGTACTGAGACTGCTACATGACAATATGTCAGCTACAGTCCTCAGTAGTAGTGAAGATGAAACAGAGCCCTTCAGGGTTGACACGGGAGTGAAACAGGGATGTGTCATTGCCCCAACCCTGTTCTCCATCTTCATTACTGCTATCCTCCATCTCACGGACAAACATCTTCCCCATGGAGTTCGGATTATGTACAGAACCGACGGGCGACTTTTTAACATCAACAGATTTAGGGCCAAAGGTCGAACGAACACCATATCCATTATGGAGCTACAGTACGCAGACGATAACGCCCTTGTAGCCCTCTCAGAAGAGGACCTACAGTGTAGACTGGTTGCCTTCACGAGGGCGTACAAACAGCTAGAACTAACAATTAATATAAAAAAAACCCCAAATCCTCCATCAATCACCACCAAACAGTACTCCAGTCTCACTCCCAAACATCTCCATCGACAACGCTAGACTGGAAAATGTAGACCACTTCCCATACCTAGGCAGCATCCTATCATCAAAAGCCAACATAGATGATGAAATACAACACCGTCTCAGCTGTGCCAGTGGGGCTTTCTCAAGGCTAAGGAAGAGAGTATTTGAGAACCGTGACCTTCTGGCAAAGACCAAAATCATGGTATATAAAGCTGTCTTGCAGCCCACTCTTCTCTATGGATCGGAGACCTGGACCACATACAGGAGGCACGTAAAAACCCTGGAGACATACCACCAAAGATGCCTCCAAAAAATCCTCAGAATTAGTTGGAAGGACCGACGCACCAACACCAGCGTCCTGAGTGAGGCTGACATTCCCACTATCACCGCTACTGTTGCTCAACGCCAGCTCAGATGGACTGGTCATGTTGTCCGAATGCCGGATCTCAGCCTCCCAAAACAGATTTTCTACTCTCAGCTTGTTGAGGGAAAGCGTGCTCAGGGTGGCCAAAAGATGAGGTATAAGGACAACATCAAAGCAAATCTAAAGCGGTTTCACATGGACGTTGAGACATGGGAGGAAGTGGCTGGGAGCAGATTGGCATGGAGGAGCGCTGTCCACGAAGGTGCTGCGCTTTATAGTAGTGACCTAAATCAAGCTGCTGAGGATAAACGCAAGCACAGAAAGGACAGATTATCAACCAGACACACCCAACCCCACCCCATCACCACTACCTTTATCTGCCCAAATTGCACAAGACAAATTGGGTCTAGGATTGGGCTCTATGCTCACCTGAGGACCCACAGAAGCCACAACGGAGGACAGTCTTACTCGGACACGAGTGACCACCGATGATATATGTGATGTATATATAGAAATATATGTATATATATAGATATATATGTATATGTAGATATATATAATGTATATGTAAATATATGTAGATATATATAATGTATATGTAAATATATATGTATATATATAATGTATATGTAAATATATATGTATATATATAATGTATATGTAAATATGTATGTATATATATATAATGTATATGTAAATATATATATATATAATATATAAATATATATTTATGTATATATATATATGTATGTATATTTATATGTATGTATATATATATGTATGTATATTTGTGTCAGGTCATGTCATATGCTACTGGTACCATGTAACCAAGTACTACCTGCCTCATGGTCGGGTCACCAGCGACTAAACTGGTTCCCCCACCAGACTTGTTTGGTGAGGAGGGCGGCTAATCTCCCTGTACGATTACAAACAAGACCTTTCAAAGGTTGAATGAACCCTTTTTCGGGGTCAAACGCCAACTATATTTGTGGTTATGCATATATGTGTTGGGGTGGAGAGGGCTCCCATAAACCGTGGTGAAGGCAAGCTTTCTAGGAGAAGCAAATCTCTGATTTAAAAATACATAAAGCGGGAGACCAGTACTCGCATTAAGCTGGTCTGCAGTTTAATTTGTTGCTGGCTATCTTGCTCTTGCTTGTTGCTGGATCTCAATATTTTGAACCGAGAGAGAGAGATTTAGCTGTCGTACAAAGCTAAGACTCTATAACTTCATCTTTTTATAGATACTCTCTCAGGCATTTGGGCTCATGGATTTTAAGTGTCCGAGAGAGTGGCACTCGTCTGGCAAGACATTGCAATCATCATCATCATATATATATATATGTATATATATATATATATATATATATATATATATATATATATATATATATATATATATGTATATATATATGTATGTATATATATATGAACGCTAATGGAATATTTTATATCGGTTAGCATACGTTTGATTAAAACGCTAAATTTAAAACTGAAGAAAGAAAGGGGAAGATAATGTTATTTCTTTAATTAAACAATGCAAGGTAGATAATTAGTATTTAATTTAATTTATTATTAAGGAATAATAGATCAAGCAAACAAAATATTATAATTTATTTGAAATTATTGAATTTAATATTTGATAATTTATAAGTGGAGAGCACATGCAGCGCCTAGATTTTCCAAATGCTCACCGATATGGTATGTATCAGGCTCAACGTTTCTTAACGCCTGTAATTTCACAAGGACTCTTTGGGAACGTTATTATGCCGTCTCTCTCTCTCTCTCTCTCTCTCTCTCTCTCTCTCTCTCTCTCTCTCTCTCTCTCTCTGTATATATATATATATATATATATATATATAATTTTATTATATATATATATATATATATAATTTTATTATATATATATATATATATATATATATATATATATATATATATATATAGTGCAAAGTTTTGTTGAAAATTCCAAGACTCACGTTTTCTTTTTTATAACCTTCGTTTATTTCCTGGATTTTTTCATTACAGCTGTTTCATTAATGAGTGGCAATTTTACGATTTATGTTTCCTGTCCCCACCAACTTCTGCAGATGTTTATCCATTAGATTTTTATAACAAACGGTATATTTTTAACATGCTGAACATTGTATTCGGGTAAAAAGATTTCCACAGCCATGCTTACTCACTTCCTCCATCTTTTGGTGTTATGTAAAGATAGTTTTCCGTTTTAACCCGTACTTCCGTATTTTTATTTTTTATTTATTAATTATATATTTTTGTTTTAATTTTCCCTGTTTTTCCTATTTGTTTTTTTTTCTAATTATCATATAATTTTATATAATTTAATTCCTATATTTATGCGAGTTTATTTTAATATTTTTTTTGCTTAGTGTCTGAATTCGTATTATATTACCCGATGCAGGGGAGGTCACTCTCATGGTATCATTTTTTTTTATCTAGGATTACCTCCCTTGCATTTTTTTTCCTAATCTGCTCTAATGCGTGAAATTAAATATTTGTTTTTGTGCAAACACCCGTGGATTACATCCAGTCTTTTAAAAATCTAATGGATAAACATCTGAAGAAGTTGGTGGGGGCAGGATATTTTTACGGAAACATAAATCGTAAAATTGCTACTCATTAATGAAACAGCTGTAATGGAAGAATCCAGGAAATAAACGAATGTTATAAAAAAGAACACATGAGTCTTTGAATTTTCAACAAAATTTTCCACTATACATGCTCTGTCCTTATTAAATAGACACATTGAGCTTAACTCAAAATTAACGGTGAATGGTTTTAAAATAACAATCTGGACCCGTTAAACGAAAATGGTATACATTGAAAGTAACGGCATTTCAAAAACAAACTTAATATATATATATATATATATATATATATATATATAAGCAAAGATACCCGTGCTTTGTGTGGGACTTTGTGTAACGCTTGGGTACCACTTCCTGGGCAGCTTTGCAGTAAGTGGATGTTGTAAGAGCAGCTATTTCTTAAGGTGCTTAAAAGTATTTAACTACCTCTTCAAGTGAGAGCATTCCTTTTCCATTAGCACCAGCAGGAGCTTAGTGCATGGTAGCAATCAGGCTGGCGTTGGTGTTGTGGGAGGTCATGTTGGTGATAATCTCGACATCTATGATCAAACAAAGTATTCCAGCAGGATCAGGTTCGGGGAGGAGGGTGTCAGTGAGAAAAGGGCACAAAATCATAGAACTCTTTCTAAAGCCAGGCCTTAGTGTCTTTGGACAAGTGGGGCGGTTTTGAGTTCTTCTGCCACACCCAGGGTCTGTGATCGGCCACCTGATTGCACCACACACTTCCACACATCCTGGTACACCCAGGGTCTGTGATCGGCCACCTGATTGCACCACACACTTCCACACATCCTGGTACACCCAGGGTCTGTGATCGGCCACCTGATTGCACCACACACTTCCACACATCCTGGTACACCCAGGGTCTGTGATCGGCCACCTGATTGCACCACACACTTCCACACATCCTGGTACACTTTGGTGTTGACTATGTGAGGTGGTATGATGAGGCCCTCACTTGAAACCACATCAAAAACCATAACCGTGGCTGGAAACTGTTTTCCTCACCCTGGGCACGTCCCTGTTATTCATGGCAATTCAGCAATGCATTCTGAGAGTGCTGGTAATGGTCCTCTTTTCATAACTTGAATCGGTAGAGAGTCTGACTTGTACAGCGGTGCATCTCCAATCTTGTTTGTTGAACCTTGTGTCACTTTCAGACATGATAGAAGGCTCTTATTGCTCCTGGGATTTGTACACAACTAGCCAACTAGTAGATGGTGTTCAACAAAAAAAAAAAAAAGAAAGAAAACCGGTTTTCATCAAACTGAAATGGAATCATGTCGCCTTTTCTATAGTGACAATTTTATCATTCTACCCTGTAATAAAAACCCCGAAAGGGATATCTTTGTTTGTTGATGATCTGGGCCCGAGAGGAAGCAACCATCGAATTTCCCTGCATGTGTCCCCTCCTAACAACCAACCATCCATAAATGTCATCGGCAATATAGATATTTTGTTATATTTTCATATATAAGCCGTCATTCTTTTACACACAGCAGAAATATAACAAATAATTTAGATACCTAAAATTAAATGGGTTGAATAATAAAGTCTTTGCAGTCATACAGTCAAGTTTCATAACAATCTGTCAGAATATAAAAGCATTAGAAACTTTTAAACGGAAAAGACCTGTTTGTTTCTTGATACTTCCTTTTTAGTAGTGAGGCTCCGTGTTTCAAAATGGTGTCAAGAGTAAAAGAAAGATTTTTGGTAAACACATAGATAAAGATTGTATTTGAATACTGTATAATATCTTAACAAGAATAAACAAGTAAAGGAAAATTGGTTATAAAGAAATAATATACTTGACTGGACAGAGAAGCAGGATCAATTGTACAATCATATATCTCGTGTTTCAAAAAGCAAGAAAACATTGTATTTTTGAATTAGATCAAACAGTATCAATAATTGCTTCCCTTCTGTTTCATTTCATATTGTCTACAGTATTAGCTCTTCTTTCTTGTTCTGTTTTTAATATATTTTGCCTTATACCAAACTTAGTAATGTTGTTTCCTTGTCAGTGTGAAGCTACATATGTGGGGAGTACTACTATTCATTTCAAAACCAGAATAACTCAGCATAGGTCATCCGGGATTAGAGTGGGACAATCCATCGCCTTAATCCCCAAATATAATTTTGACTCGGCCATGTGACAACAGCTATTGTCTAATGTGCATTGTGTAATTAACTATAAATACGATTCCTTTGGAATCTTATTATAGCTATCTCTTCCAATCATTTGAAGTTTAATGAAATTCATTGTGATTGCTTTACTTAAAGATTCTCCCTGTCAACAGAAGAAGTGTATTTTTTAAAATTAAATTTTATTTCTTAATTTATTATTTTTTACAAAGGTATCAACATATATCAAGACCCAAATGCCATTCGAGGATAAGGGTTAAATTAATATTGGGGAATAGTGAGACAACACTGTGATGATTGGTAATGATAATGGTTGGGCAAAATTTCATCATGTATGTTGGCGATTACACAAAAATTTGTTTATATTGAACTTGAAAACGACCATGTCATTAATTTATTTCGAGACATTTAACGTAATAAACAACTTGTGTCTCAAGAAACGACAAAATATTATATTTTTTAATAATGCCTACATAAATTTTATAATTTTCTTTTATAAAATCGTCCACCTACGAGAAAAAGAGTTTTCTTTTTTTTTTTTTTACTTTAGTTCACCTCAAGCAAATCATGTTGCCACTGAAGCCTAAGGGGTTGCTGTTATTAACCATGCAAGATGAATTTCTATAGATATGACCACAGAACCCATGCATTGTGACATTTTACTATTTCAAATAATGTTGGATCAGTTTGTATATCAGGTTACAACTGATATAATGGGATCAATTTGATTGGAGTTAATTTTTCTGATAAGCCACAATAAAATATGTGCATGGGACAAGTCTCTTTTTTGACACTCAATTGTGTACATGTAGAATTGTGGTGAGCCACAGATTTCTGATTTATCAAATTCTTCACTTTGATTATCTTCAGGTGAAATACTATGGCCAATAGATCTTGTTGATTAATGTGTTTATCCAGGGAGAAGTCCATCTTGAATTTCCTTCTACTGGATTTGAAGTGAATATGATAAACAGGTCTGGTTTCCCATAATTTTTTTTACATAAGTCATTGCATCTTGGGTCCTTTCATGCATATATCGTAACTATCTGTGAAGCTAGAAGGTAATATGCGTATCTGACCTAAATAATTATTTAAGATGTATGTAGGAATCAACTCTTAGTTTCTTTTAATGAGTTTTGATATATAATAGTCTTTCTGCTTCAACTTTTGCAAACTGCAAACTGATGGAAGAGATTTTAATTTCTAAGATGATCATAAAATGATATGCATAAAATATGATATTTGAAATATGTGATATTTCCAAACGTATGTTGGGTCAAATGAAATGTGATGAAAGGACTATAAACAACGAGATAAAACGGCTGAGTGGGAAGCCATCATGGATCTCATCAGAGATTCTGTATGGGGAAATATCGGTGCTTATGGACCCGTAGATCTTCCCACGTCATCCGTCTAGGAGAAGGAAAACTCTGAAACTAAACCTAAGGGGAATGAGGCCTCTCCAGTCTTGGATGACAACCTTCCTAGGGCTGGTGACTCAAACAAATTACTGGTTTGCAAACCTAAAATGCTTTGGAGTAGATAGGCTCTTTCTATCACCTGGCTTCCATACTCCTTCTTTGCCTATTAGTCAGGCGTAGAGGTCGAATCACAGGGATTCAACAGAAACATTCAGTGGTCGATCTTGTTTCCTGACTAAGGCAATAAGCGCAATGTCCCCACTCCCGACATATCCAATCCCTTAAACTGGGCACTTGGGAGTGCTTGAATTCCATAATGCCAGTGCAAGTAGATTGGGTTGACCATCGTCTGATGGGTTGAGGGTGCCAGATTGACAGTTCCTGACAGCTGTTCCCAACTGGTAGTACAGGAGCCCTAACTCTTTTGTGGTGCTTAGAGCGGCTCCTTCATCAACAGTTGTATAATATCGGGATGTTTGTAGTGCCATGTCGCACATGGAGAGGGACCCTGTACTCATCCCCGGTGGGCTTTCCTGAGACCACAATCCTAGTAGATGGAAGGTCAACTGATGGTCTACTTGTGTTGCATGTCTGGTATTCCACATAACCACTTGTTCAGCACCCCTTACCAAAACTGAAACTCTTTAAAAAAAATGACAGTACAATAAAAAAAATTACGCTTAAACAAGACAAAAACTCAAACAAAACAAACCTGCCTCCTCCCTTGAGGCTTGCATTTATGAACATCCGTGGGCTCAGAACTTTTTTTTTTTTAATTTTTTTTTTTTTTTATTATTATATTTTCACCCCAAACAAGGCACATTGCCACTTTGGTGTAGGGGGCTACTATCAGGGAAAACATCTACTGGGGCACTATGTAGGGATTAGGGCAGCGAGATGTTGGTTCACGTTGCACTTGAACTTATGCATGTCAGTACAGTTGGGGAAGCAGTGACCTGGAATGGAATTCCAAAGTCTAGCAGTTCTGGGGAAGAAACTACTGGAGTAGAACGATCTTTTACATCTAGGGATCTCTACAGTGTGGGGGTGGGATTTTGCAGCTTGTCGGGTCTGTCGAGGGTGTTCACGTCGTGGGGGCACAAGTGCTTGCAGTTCTTCAGAGCATTCACCATTATAATACTTGTAGAACAGGCAGAGGGATGCAACGTTTCGACGATGGGACAGAGGCTGAAGTTTTGATGCCAGTTTAGGGCCTATCAGATTTGCGACTCTCTTTTGAACCCTGTCAAGGAGAGAGAGACTAGTAGCCGAAGCACCGGCCCAAATATGACAGCAATACTCCATACATGGGCGAATAGTGGCCTTATAGAGGTACAGGATACTTTCGGGTGTTAGAAGTTTTCTAGCACGGTAGAGAGAGCCCACCTTCCTCGCAGCGGCCCTGGCAATGCCCTCGATGTAATTGTTCCAGCTCATGTTTCCTGTGAACGTTAGGCCAAGGAGCTTGAAAGACGTACTCTCAGCTAAAGAGTTGTTGGCCATTGCTATAGGTGGTAGAGAAGGTTTCCTGTAATTATTGAATGAAACCAGTTTTGTCTTGGTGGCATTGAACGTTACCATCCATTTTTGTCCCCATTCCACTACTGATTTGAGGTCATCCTCCAGTGTTTCTGCCATTACTTTAGATATATGTTCATTTGTTTTCCTGTCGTGCCTGCTATAGAGTGTGGTGTCATCAGCATATATACCCATCTCAGAGGCAATTTTATCGGGGAGGTCATTTATGAATATCAGGAACAGCAGAGGACCAAGGATAGATCCCTGGGGCACTCCGGCATTTATATTATATTGTTTAGACGTACGACCGTCGAGGACAACCTGGATTTTTCTCTTATCTAAGAAGGATTTAATTATGTTAAGTATTCTACCAGTGATACCGTAAGATCTAATCTTCCTGAGGAGACCCTCATGCCATACCCTGTCAAAAGCCTTAGATATATCTAGAGCTACCGCTCTGCCCTCTCCCGCTTTGTCCAGTGAATGGTATATGCGTTCAGAGATTACAGTGAGGATGTCTGCCGTGGAACGGGCTTGTCTAAATCCATATTGATGGTCGGTCAGAAGTTTAGCATCTGTAAGGTGCTGGACTAGAGCATGGTTAATTAAGGTCTCAAATATTTTGGCAAAAAGTGGGAGGAGGCTAATAGGGCGATAATTTAATGGGTCAGTTCTTTCGCCAGAATTCTTGAATACTAATTTAAATGATGTTGAAGCATTTCTTCTAACAAACGCCCCGGATATCTTAGCACTAAGTGAGACTAACCTACACTCGTCCATCCCCTCTAACTACTTTAACATGCCTGGATGCCGTCAGGACTCTGACAGACATATGCATGGGGTTAGAGTCTACATTCAAAACACTCTCCCCTTGACTAGAGAAACAAAACTAGAATCGGACGATCAAGCCTTTATGTGCTTTAGACTTAACAGGCACCATAACATTAGCTACTTTTATTTTCTCTACCACTCTCTCTCGACCCAGGACTGTATCCTAATAAACAAAGTCTCTGACAGCATAGATACAGCACTTTCCCTCAACACTAGCGTACAAGTGCATGTATTTGGTGACTTCAATGTCCACCACAGCAACTGGCTTGGATTTTCTACTTACAGAGATGCAGCTGGTATCACAGCATATAACTTTTCTATATCTCATTCCCTATAACAGTTGGTTACGTTTCTAACCCGTTTCCCAGACCAGCAAGAACAACACGCACCACTTCAAGATCTGTTTCTTACCACAGTCCCCAATGATTGTGTAACGAATGCTCACAGCCCACTTAGGAACGCTGATCATGCAGTGATAACGTTTGAAATTGCTCTAAACTCTAGAGCTAAAACTGAAGAGCCATTGCTCAAAACAACGAGATATTATAAAAAAGACTGACTGGGAAGCCATCAGGGATCTCATTAGAGACGCCTCATGGCGAAATATCTTTTCACTTCAGGCTGAACAGTGCGCAAGTAAGACCACTGAATGGTTCAAAATGGCAATTGAAGCACATGTTCCCACGCAGAAATTTTATAGAAAGCCCCACTCTCCCTAATGGTTTACTTCTACTTGTGCAGCTGCCATTGCTCAATGGCAGCATGCATACCACAGATTTAACTGACATAAGTCCAGTTCAAACAGACATAAGTATATAGAAGCTAGAAGTAACGTTAAAAAAGAAATAGCTGCAGCTAAGAGAGAATTTACTGAAACCACTAAAAAACGCATCAAAGTACAGAAATTAGGAACTCGTGACTTCTGGAAAATCGACAACAGTGTAGTAAATAATGAGCAATCAAAAATTCCCCCACTAACGAACAATCAAGAGGTTGTTTGCACAGCAACCGAGAAGGCTACCATGCTTGCCAGTCGGTTTGCCTCCAACGCCACACTTCACCCTGCTAACCACCCCCTCCCTGACTTTCATTTGCAGACAGACACCACAGTAGATGATCTGAAAATCACCCCTGCTCAGGTGGATGCTATCATAAGAAATCTTGACACTGCAAAAGCATGTGGACCTGCTCTCATGCACTATTGAAAAAATACTCCACCGAAGTAGCTCCAATTCTCTCCAAACTTTACAAACGGCTTCTGTAGTAGCAGTTTTCAAGAATTCTGGCGAAAGTAAATTCTTGCCCCATTAGCCTCTTACCATTTTTTGCCAAAATATTTAGTCCATAATTAACCAAGCTGTAGTGCATCACCTTACAGCTAGTAAACTTCTGAATGACCAAAAATATGGATGTAGTCAAGCCCGTTCCACAGCAGTTATACTAACTGTAATCTCTGAACGTATATACCATCCACTGGACAAAGCGGAGGAGGGTAGAACAGTAATTCTAGATATATCTAAGGCTTTCGACAGGCTATGGCATGAAGGTCTTCTCAGGAAAATTAAATCATACGATATCACTGGACGAATACTTAACATAACTAAATCCTTCTTAGATAAAAGAAAAATCCAGGTTGTCCTCGATGGTCGTACATCTAAACAATATGATATAAATGTGGGAGTGCCTCAGGGGTCTATCCTTGGACCTTTAATATTCCTACTCTACTATTCATAAATGATCTCCCTGACAAAACTGTGTGAGATATGTATATATGCTGATGACAACATGCTCTATAACAGGCACGACTGGAAAACAAATGAACACATATCTAAGAAAATGGCAGAAACACTAGAGGATGACCTCCGATCTCTAGTGAAATGGGGACAAAAATGGATGGTCACCTTCAATGCTGCCAAGACTAAGCTAGATTCATTCAATAATTACAAGAAACCTTCTCTACCACCAATAGCAATGGCAAAAGACTCATTATCTGAAAGTACTTCTTTCGAACTCCTTGGCTTAACGTTCACAGGAAACATGAGTTGGAACAATTACATTGAGAGCATTACCAGGACCACTGCGAAGAAGGTGGGTTCTCTCAACCGTGCTAGAAAGCTACTAAAGCCTCAAAGTATCCTGAACCTCTATAAGGCCACCATTCACCCATGTATGGAGTATTGTTGTCATATTTGGGTTAGTGCATCTGCTACTAGTCTTTCGCTCCTAGACAAGGTTCAAAAGAGAGTCTCCAACCTGATAGATTCTGAACTGTAATCTAACCTTCAGTCTCTGTCCGATCGACGAAATGTTGCATCCCTCTGATGTTTTATGAGTATTTTAATGGTAAATGCTTCGAAGAACCTACACAGTAGATATCCCTAGATGTAAGAGAGCTTTCTACTCCAGTAGTTTCTTCCCCAGAATTGCTAGACTTTGGAATTCCCTTTTGGGCCCTGCTTCCCCAACGGTACTTTCATGCAGAAGTTCAAGTGTAACGTGAACTGACATCTTGCTGCCCAACTCCCTACATAGTACCCCTGAAGCTTATGTCCCTGATAGTAACCCCCTACATCAAAGTCGCAATGTGCCTTGTTTGGGGGGAAAATATAATAAAAATAAAAATTAAAAATTATTAAAATCATTAGAAATCATTAAAAAATATTTATTAATAAATAATCCCAAGTGTAGTATCTACCAACCATGGAAAAAGAATGTTAATTTTATTTGCAAATGAATAATTAAAAATTCAGTATCTGCCCTTTCCTCATTAGTCAGAGAATAAAAGTCATTTGCGATTGAGGTCATTCTTGCCTCTCATAATCTTCGTTTATACTGACCTCTGTTTTACTTTGGTTTATGGCATATTTCCATTCTATGGAGGCCAGGTATGAACGCAGACCCAACAATTTTATTACACCATTCCTGTTCAAGCAGAAACATACTTCTCAAAGTATTCTTATGCGCATCTATATCAAAAGCCCTTATAAAATGTTTTGTTTTTAGTTTTTTATTTCCATTCTTTGGAAATCGGGCGCATACGAAGACCCTACAATTTTAATAAACCATCCCTATTACAAAATGTAACATTTTTGCTCTTTTATACATCTTCTATCATTGTATATGGTCAGTTTAGTATAATAGTCAATCATATAGGAGCTTATTCGTGTACAGACACACAGAAGTTCAGCTTTATCATATATATATGTATAATATATATATATATATATATATATATATGTATAATATATATATATATATATATATGTATAATACATATATATATATATATATATATATATATATATATATATATATATATATATACTAGTATGGGTGCCCGGCGTTGCCCGGGTGTTTGGAGGTGTATGTTGAGCAAAAAAAAGAGGTAGTAGGAAGGCAGGCTCGAACCCATACCGTGAAGGAGGAAAAGAACGGGAAAAAAACGTGACGTCTTTGCTGTTACAACCACCGTCAAAACCGGAAGTGACGTAGGTTTAAATTAAGGATAGACAATCGAAAAGAGGGGATGATTTTCGAAAATATCTGCGAAAAAAGCGACCTCTCCCTGTAGAAGTGTCCAGTGGAGGGTGAAGAAATTAATGTTTTTAGCCAATTTTTCGGTATTTGTCGTCTAAAGGGTCGAGCTTGGAAACGATACTGATCTTGTGAAAATTCGTCGCCTCTGTCAAAAGTTTTCGGCGGACATGCAAACATACATACATTTATATATTGGTAGCTCAAATTTTCGACCCAAACCGATAAAAAAGCTTGCCCTATCTCTGAATACCCTTTATGTAAAATTTCAAATGTTAGACCGGAAATTGTCTGAGTAATTTGGTAGAGACCCCTATTATGACCCTTTAACATTTATTGTTTTGGGCTCAAATCAAGTTATTACATTAGAGTCATGTCCAACGAAGCTATATCAAAAATTTCAAGTGTTTATACCCAAGATTGGTGCAGGAGTTTGATAGACTTTTCAAAGGTCAAATCGTTAAACTTTGACCTCTTAACAGCCAAATTTCAGGCCCAAATCAGATCACAAAATTTTTCCCAAATCTCACTACACTGTATATCAAATTTTGAGTCTGTAGACTGAAAATTGACGGAGTTATAGAGTTATTGCAGAGGGAAATTTACACAGACAGACACACACAGACACTTTAACTTTTATATATATATATATATATATATATATATATATATATTAATAGATATAGTAAAATAAATATATCTACATATACACACACGTGTGTGCATGTATGCATAATATTTCTTTTACTATATACGTGAATATGTATATATATATTTATATATATATATATATATATATATATATACTAGCAAAAGTACCTGTCGTTGACTGGGTTCATAAACAGCCTACAGAAAATGGACTCTGATTTATGAAAGTAGGATGTGTTATGAAAAAGAAGGGTTGTAAAAAGATAGCTTCGAATTTTGGGGTATCAAAACCAAAGCAAAATATGATGAAAGTAAAAATAAAATAGATAAATCCCATAATTTATTATACCATACCTGTTCACACTGAAACACTTATCACAATATTCTGTGGATCTATAGTAAAAAACCTTGTTAAACTTTGTGACATATTTCCATTCTATGAAGATCAGGTGCAAACGAACACCCCATGATTTTATTATACCATATTTTTTCAAACTAAAACATAATTATCAAAGTATACTTACGCAGATAGATATGAAAAGTCTTTATTAAAGTTTGTGCCTATTTCCATTTTATGGAGGCCAGGCGCGAACGCAGACCCCACAATTTTATTATACCATCCCTATTTAAGTTAAAATATACTTATCAAAGTATTCTTATGTACATTTATATCAAAAACACTTGTAAACGTTTTTGTTAATTTTTAATTTTTTTTATTTCCATACTTTGTGAACCAGGCGCGAATGCAGACCCCACAATTTTAATGAACCACCGTTCTGCCAGATCAAATATACACATTCCTCTGTCTCGATACATCTTCTATCATTATATGTAATCAGTTTTTTTTAAATATTCAAGCATATAGGAGCCTATTCGTAACCAGACACACACACACACACACACACACACACACACACACACATTCAGCTGTATATATATATATATATATATATATATATATATATATATATATATATATATATATACTTTATATTGTACTTGTATACATACATATGTACATATATATGAGTACGTAAATATGTATCTATATATTATTCTCTCTCTATATCTCTCTCTCTCTCTCTCTCTCTATATATATATATATATATATATATATATATATATATATATATTCTATCATTTTTATATCTTGTCAATCTCTTGGCAATTCTTCTTGTTTTTTTTTTCTTTTTTAAACAGACGGTTTTATTTTGACAGGGAAAATTGTTCATTAAAACCAAAAAAAAATGTCCGAAATCAAATCTCAAACTGGAAAATGTTGATAAAAAATTTCTCCATCAGAAATTTCCAATAAAGAAATTTCGAATGCCTCTAAGTGAAAAAGCGAAAATCATCTCGATGGTAAACATTGTTTTTATCAAAGTTTTGATGGTCTATATTACCATAGCTGATAGCCGTAAAAGATTTTTTTTTTTTTTTTTGGAGACATATTTTTTTTTTCATTTTTATTTAATCCAAATAGAAAATCTGCAAACTCTTCACTTTATCTGCTGCTAATTCGCCAAATGTCAGAAACCACATCATGTGAAAGCTACTCAACATATATCTATAATATATTTCGTAGATTTTTGGAAATACAAGTAATTTCATGCACAATGATAAGATGAAAGATATCTGCTGTATTAAATATGCTGCTGTATTAAATCAGGCTGTCGTAAGATCTCGGCTTCTTTACCTAAAATGCACCAAATATTGATGTTATCATTTTTTCCGTTCCATTTGCAAAATCCAGTTTTGTTCTGCACAGCTAAAAACAAAAAACAACCATTTTCCTCTAAAAAGATGAGCAAATCGCACACCATAATTAAATAAATGAATATGTAAAAACTTAAAACATAAAAAATTATTAAAATGACCGGATTTAACATTTAATGACCCCAAAAAGTGCTGATATGCCGTAAAACAAAACAAGTAATCTGCTGAATGAAAAGTCTTTAAACAGCTGATGACAATTTTACACATCATAGGGAGCATGTAGATTTTTAACAAAAAAATAATTATTCATGGAGATATGTTTTGCCATCTACAGCTTATCAGGATGGTTGAATCTAGCCAGGTTAAAAACCAAGACCTTCAGTGACTAAATCCGACGCTCTTACCACTTGATTACAAAATCTTGCTATATATGAAATATTTTTAGATTCTTGTTAATATAATTTTGAACACCACTGTAAGACGTAATATATGTCTGCATTTTCTGCAGGACCAGAATGCACTACTTTTCATACGAAAGCCTTTCAACTCTAACTTTCGACCTTGTATCACATCTTCCGGCGAAGAAGCTACTCTGGCGTCATTGTATTGTTTATATTTTAAATAGCATTCATCCCTAGGTGGGCTGAACAGGCTTCCTCCAAAGGAAGAAGTATCAGGGTTCTCAGTCACATTTATATGCAAGTCAGGGGAGATGACGATCTTACGGTTTTTCAGGTCTTGCAAGGAGGTGTCTGTTAAAGTTGAAGTTATCGAACTTGATGGCCTTCTTCTATATATTTAGTTATGTCGTTTTTCTTGCGGTGGATATTCTATATGGCGTTCGGCCAATACTAACATGTGTTTATCCTACATCGTAGAAAGTACTAAGTGAACTAACATTAGTAACAGAGCGTAGTTCTTTCGTGTGACAGATATTATATCTGTTCAACTTACGTTGAAACACAATTGAAAGAAAGATTTTTTTTATTACATTTTCACCAAACAAGGCACATTGCCACTTTGTTGTATGGGGCTACTATCAGGGACACAAGCATCAGGGTTACTGTGTAGAAAGTTGGGCAGCAAGGTGCCGGTTCACGTTGCACTTGAACTTCTGCATGTCAGTACAGTCGGGGAAGTAGGGACCCAGAAGGGAATTCCAAAGTCTAGTTGTTCTGGAGAAGAAACTACTGGAGTAAAAGGCTCTCTTGCACCTAGGGATCTCTATTGTGAAGGGGTGGGATTTTGCTGCTTGTCGGGTTTGTCGGGGACATTTATGTCGAGAGGGCACAAGTGCTTGCAGTTCGTCAGAGCATTCACCATTAAAGTACTTGTAGAACAGGCAGAGGGATGCAACATTTCGTCGATGGGACAGAGGCTGAAGCTTAGATGACAGTTCAGGACCTATCAGATTGGCGACTCTCTTTTGAACCTTGTCTAGGAGCAAGAGACTAGTGGCAGATGCACCAGCCCGAATATGACAACAGTCCTCCATACATGGGCGAATGGTGGCCTTACAGAGATATAGGATGCTTTCATGCTTTAATAGCTTTCTAGCACGGTAGAGAGAACCCACCTTCTTCGCACGGGTCCTGGCAATGCTCTCAATGTAATTCTTCAAACTCATGTTTCCTGTGAACGTTAGGCCGAGGAGTTTAAAAGATGTACTTTCAGATAGAGTCATTGGCCATTGCTATTGGTGGTAGGGAAGGTTTCTTGTAATTATTGAAGGAAACAAGTTTAGTCTTGGCAGCATTGAAGGTGACCATCCATTTTTGTCCCCATTCCACTACGGACCGGAGATGTTCCTCTAGTGTTTCTGCCATTTCTTTAGATATGTGTTCATTTGTTTTCCTGTCGTGTCTGTTATAGAGCGTGGTGGCATCAGCATACATACCCATCTCACGGATAATTTTGTCAGAGAGGTCATTTATAAATATTAGGAATAACAGATGTCCAAGGATAGACCCCTGAGGCACTCCCGCATTTATATCGTATTGTTTAGATGTACGACTGTCAAGAACAACCTGGATTTTTCTCTTATCTAAGAAAGATCTAATTATGTATTCTTCCAGTGAAACCATATGATATGATTTTCTTGAAGACCCTCATGCCATACCCTGTCAAAAGCCTTAGATATATCTAGAGCTACCACTCTATTCTCCCCCGCTTTGTCCAGTGACTTGTATATACGTTCTGAGATTACAGTTAGGATGTCTGCTGTGGAACGGCGTCATTTACGAAACAGCCGCCTATTTTGCATAGTGAAGAAATGTACATCAAATGGAAACAAGACATAAGTATATGGTTTATCTTCCCGGATTTACTGAAGGAAAAATAGGGCCCAGGAGTATTTTTGTCATTGCCATAAAACATACGAAAATGCGTTTGACACTTAGACATCACAGATAGCGTCCAACTGACGGATTAAAAATAATCATGGGTAAGTTGGATGAGATATATTTAAGGGACGAAAACACAATGGTATACATATCATTCAAGAACTTTTATGCTTTCAAAAGGAGTTGGTATAATGAGCCAACATCCCAGAAGTTCATAAGGAATGTTCATTTGAAGGAAAAGTCATTAATGACAGGTCAATAATTCTGACTTTAAAAACTCTCTGGGAGACCTACATAATAATAACTTAGCCTGATCATTTAGGCTTTGAAAATAAAGTCTCAAGGAGACGAAGGGTAGAGGCGCCCAAATGCGTCATCTTAAGAGAGAGTTGAGTTCCATCTTTCTTCTAGGCCTGCTTGTCTGAAACTGCCTGAAAAAAGAAAAGGCATTCAAAATTCCGCTAAGTCCATCGCTCAGCGGTTAAAATTTCGACCAATCTGATTGATCTAAACATAGACAGTGGGTCAATGCTTATAATTGTAGAATTTCTCACACACTGCCAGGGAAAAGAGGAAAAAGTAATGACTATTCATGAATTTTTTTCTAATTAGAATATGAGGTAATTTAAAACTGCTAATTAGTGACAGGTAACAAAAGTTGTCCCGAGGGACTTAATTGTAATACAGTTAATTATCATTATTGAATTTAAATAAGTGTATCTGTTGTTGGTCTAGATCAGTTATAAACAATAAGAAAAGAAGTGACTGACCACAATTGAGGAATATAAGAAATTATTGTGACGTTTTTTTCCACATAATTCGGAAAAACCCACTCCCCCATGGTGTCCTGCTGATTAACCTTGACGCACCTGAAATGATACCAATTATCACATGAGGGGCTGATCTGTCATTAGCGACGGAATAAGTAGGGCAGAAGCTCTTTCTTTCATAAATTCTGTTGGTGCAGACTCAGAATTATCCTTTATTTCTAAGGGAAAAAGATGCTTTAGCCAATGGACTTGTTTACACTTGTCCCTCAATACCCAGGCCGAGCGAACTTTATCGTCATTAACGACGATTAGTCTAAGTATTTTGCCTAGACTTCAGAAGGATCAGAATTATTTGGAGATTTGATAAGCACAATCTCGTCTACAGACATTTTCAGGGAGAAGTCGTTCCTTGCGTTGGCACCGACTTCTCAAAGTACCAACAAGAAGTCGTTATGCCAAATATGTTTAAATTTCCTTATAAATTTGTCCCTTAGTTCAAGGGAACGAAGAACTGTAGTTCTTTTTAGGAAGATCTGGACACAATTCCTCCAAACCGTAATTATTGCTTAGCAAGCAGGAGTGATAGCCTGTTTGCAGAAAGTTGTTAGGGGTCACAATGCCAAAACCTCTATTTGATGCTGACATAAACGTGAGGGGCCTATCATTTACAGCTTTTTGCACGTCTGAGGGGGCGGTAGGGAATTCGAAATAATCGAACTTCCTTCTACCCATCAATTTTGTCAAATACTGTTTAACAGTTTTAATCAGCCTTTCCTATGCGCCCCCTTGCCAAACAGAATAAAGGGGAATGGTAAGGTACTTAATAGAAGTAGACTTGAAATGTTCCTATAATTTGTCAAATAATATAATGCTTGACGCTAAGAATGACTTGGCATTATCGGAATACACATGCGAAGGTACACAAAATAAGTTGGTGAACTGATAAAGGCTAATAGGAATGAGCGTGTGCTAAAGTCTGGTAGAAGTCCCACATGGATAGCATGTAAGCTCATACAAGTAAACAACATTTTTATGTGTTGTTCATTGTATTTAACAAAGAAATGTCCTGTGAAATTCGCACCCACCTTTTTGAAGTGGCGGACAAAATTTACCCTATGAGAGGGCAGTTGAAACCCTGAGGGGGGCCTTGCAGGGTAGCGAATTGATCCTTTTACATGCAATGCAACTGCAAAGGAATGTCTTCACCACTTGTCTCCTCTGGGGGATCCAAAATTCGGATAAGCTTAAGGTTGAATTTGTTCCCATATGGCAGCAAATTAAGTGTGTTTCATTAATGAGCAGTTTAGTCAGGTGATGATTTTTTTCCTAACAGAATATGAAATTTTACTGCGAAGGGAAGAATATTGGAGTTGTGAATGCGTCCTATCATATGCATCAGATCATCCTTATCTAAGAATAAGCCAAGAGCCGCTACTCCGTGGAGGTGCAACCTTATATGAAGGTTGTTTTAAATAATCTAATTCAAAGGGAAAAGTTCGTTTTGCATGTGAGAAAAGAGCAACAATTTAGCTCTTTTATAAATGTCAGTGCTTTGGTGTCGTAACTTATCACCGAATCTTAAAACCTTTTCTAAGATATTTATTGTCTTAGATAATGTAAAGACATTAGATATATTTAAAGATAAACAGTTTTCGTCCAAGCCGACTTCATCCAAGAACATACAAGAAGCGATTTTCTTCTTGTTGTTCTGAAGACGGGGTAAGGGAGAGATGGGTCAGCTGATGTTATCTTGCTTTAGCCAATCTGGTTCATATGCCCAGAAATTGAATACTTCTGCGAACTTAGAGGTAGTAATGCCTCCAGTTAATAGATCTGCTGGATTATCTGGCATAGGCACATACTTGAGGTCAGGGAGTTCCCCAAATTTGAGATTAATCTATTCCAAGGATATATTTATATCCGATATACGATTTTCCATAAAGTATGTTTTTTTTTTATTTTTGGAACCCTTCTCGTTTAAAACTCACAACAGGGCTACTTGTGCATCTGATACAAGATAAAGGGCATGGATACTGATAGGCATTAGGGTCTCCAATACCCGAAGAATAGCCTTAATGGCCAGATATATAACCATCAATTCCAAGGTAGAGAGTGATTTCCCTTTGATGGAAGCCACTTTGGCTTTTGTGAACATCAAGGAACATTGAGTCCCTTGTTTTGCATATAAAGAAAATCCGATGCGTCATAGAAACAAATGATTTCAACCAGCGAGTTCATCAGTAATATATTTCTGGGGAACTCAAGTCCCATAAATTATCTAATTCTTTGGCATGCATTTGCCACAAAGTAAGAAAACTTTCAGGAATCTGCTGATCTCATAATAAATTATTCTCCCACAATGGACTGTCAAGAATTTTCCCCTGAATAGTGACAGGAGGAAGTAACAACAATGGGTCGTATACACTTGAAATCTGAGATAAAACCTCATTATTATCGTTTATAGCCGTGAGAATAAGTTTTAAAGAATCATGTTGAGGGGAATATCGATTACTCAACACCTTTTCATGGGTGGAAAATGGAGATGCAATAGAATCATCTTCCAAACATTTTAACTTGCAAGTTCGCACAATTGAAAGCTCAAACCCTGCTTCCTTAAACTGTCGCAGACATTATAAACTAAAAGTAAGAAATCACGGTCACAACTAGTGGTGACCAAATTATCAACATAAAAGTTGTTGGAAATTGTATAAGACGCCAATTCAGCCTTATATTTTTCAACATAAAATTTGAGAATAAAACTCAAAATAAACGGACTGGCATTGAAACCAAAAATAATCGTATTGTATCTAAAGGTGTACAATTTATTGTCCACCTTAAGGAAAAACAAAATCTATTCTCATCTTGAATAGATTTCAAGCGAATCTGTAAAAAGGCCTTACGCAAATCGCCCAGAAGTGCATAATTGTTCTTTTTGAGGGCTAGTAATAGGTCAATAGTTGAGCTGTTAAATTGATACCGGATAAAGCAAGGTCATTAATTGAAATAACCCCCTTCTCTGACGTTTTAACGAACAGTTAAATAGGATAGATCTTTGTTGTTAATCCTAGACCCTCCTTAATAACAGGTCTGTGGGGGATCCAGATGTAATTCTCGTATGTTCCAGGTGAAACCAACTAGGATTCAATTATTCTGCCGTCTTCATATTCTCTGAAAACTTGCAGATAGTGATCATGCAAACTCTTCTTATTTCAGGACTCTGCCAGCCTCTGCAGTATTCGCAGAACGGGCAAATAATTAGACTCTACTTTAGAAAGTTTGCCAGGGTCTCACGGCAGATCAATATAATATTTATAGTCCCTGAGGACGATAGATTCTTTAAATTTATTTATCTTCTCTTCATCACAGGAAGACAACATATTGTTCTCATCTATTCAAAGGCATCTCGAGAGTAAAAACACCTGATTTCACGCTCTATGGATGATTCATTAAATAATGGTTGAAGTGCTTCCTCATAAATAACAGTAGGATTTAGCACGCTATGAATCAAATAAGAATTGCATGTAGGGAGATCATTTAGCACCTCATCAAAGGCCGGTAACTCTTCCTTAATCTTTGAATTAAAATGAAAACTTTTGATCCTTCAACAAAGGAAATCACATACTTGGAAATCTCCCACACAGTATGTTTTAAAAACTTGATTAAACGATGGTTATTTATCCTTTGAATTAGATCCTAACTCCCTATTCCATGAATAGCAGAGCCATTCAATTGCGTGTATCCTCAACGAAGACGAAAACTCTCATTAGTCAATTTTGACGTGATTTCGTCAAACCGGTTTATGTGGAAATCCAGCTTCAGGTCATTAGCAAATAGAGCAGAAAAGAGAAAGAGTCTTTGAAAACTCAATTTAAGGGAGACTTCAATAAGAGTGTTTACTGGCATTTCAACTGTCCTGGATTCAATTTCTCCTCGGGATTTAATTGGTTAAAGAATGACCTCTGACTGCTTGTATCTAACAGGCAGTAGAAGTAGATAGGGTGGCCCTTTGCCTTCATTAAAATTTTAATTACAGGAAAAATGCAGTTTTCCTGTCCCATTAAAGAGGTGCGTCCCACAAAGGATTCGAGACTTTTAGGACACATAACAGAATAGTGGTTCTTTAGTCCACAAACAACGCATAAGTATGGAAATCCTTTCATACCCTTGCAATTAATTTTAGAGTGCCCATCAAGACACTTGGTACACAACTTAAATTCCTTGGCTCTTTGAAATTTAGTGTCAGAGTTCTGATATTTGAGACAGTCCTTAACAGAGTGGTCTGTAACCTTACATAATTTACAAATTTTATTAGTTTTGCACTTATTAGCGAGTGCTCAGAAGATATTCATATCCTTCTTCATGTTAATAGGTTTGGAGTAGGAACCGGCTTCCATATTAGACTTAGTTCCAAAGAAGAAGCCAATATTTTAGATGGGCAATTTTCCTGCTTTGTCACATCTAATGGCGCCGCCATCAAAATTTCCAAAATGTCGAAACTATATGACATTATCGAAGAAAGAGAAGGGAAATGATCATTTGTTCTGTTCATTAGTTCTCTTCATACACTGGAAATTTCGTGAAGAAGACGTTGAATTATCGTAAAGAAAGTCTGTGCCAAATGACTTATCCATTTCGCGTGTCCAGTTTAATACGTTTGAGGAAGACACAGCGGTCCTTTAATAGTGTAACATATTTTGGTTGAGGAATAATTTCTTTGAAAATTTGATTTTTAATTAACGAAGGATTTAGGAATCTCTCCTTTAAACACGTCGATTTCTGGTCGTAATTATCATCATATGTTTAAGTTGAAAACAAGGTCGAACGCCTTGCCCATTAATTTTGATTTTAATAAAAAGCAGCTTGTCTATGTTGGTTGAACAGTACTCAAACCTCCGGAGGAAGCTTCTAAATTTGAATTCATCTGATGAATTTATCCCACTAAAATTAAGACAGTGGAATTCCATTCTTATCGGTTGAATAGCAGTAGGTTGTTTTAAACCAGATTCTACTCAGCTAGGCCTCAACTTGAGTAATTTTATTCTCACGCCAGAAATAAACTGCACCGGTTCTTGACACAACTTTTATCTTTCTTCAGTGGAGGATTTTAGAATCAATTGGTCGAACATGTCGGCCAACTCGGTTAACTATTTATTAATATCCAAAGAACTCGATTCATGAGAGGCTAGTCCAATAGTATTTTCAATCAACCAGTCTAATGTGCTGATGATACGAAATTTCTTTGCCTCGATCCGGGAGACCAGATTAGAAGCCATAGTTAAGCGGCTCGAAACAGAAAGAAAAAATTCCTGAAAACAGACCAAATCTTGATAAATCCAGTGAAATATTATATTACAGAATTGTGAATGCTGGGTATATTTACTGACGACACCATGCTCTATAACAGGCACGAGGGTAAAACAAATGAACACATATCTAAAGAAATGGTAGAAACACTAGAGAAAGACCTCTAGTCTGTAGTGGAACGTAGACAAAAATGGATGGTCACATTCAATGCTGCCAAGACTAAGCTTGTTTACTTCAATAATTACAAGAAACCTACTCTACCAACAATAGCAATTGCTAAAAACACATTACCTGAAAGTACTTCTTTCAAAATCTTCGACCTAACGTTCTGTTGGAACAGATACATTGAGAACATTGCTAAGGCTGCTGCAAAGAAGGTGGACTCTCTCTACCCTGCTGGAAAGCTATTTATGTCTGAAAATATCCTGTACCTCTATAAGGCCATTATTCGCGTATGGATGGAGTATTATTGTCACATTTGGGCTGGTGTATCTGCTACCAGTCTCTCCCTACTGGATAGGGTTCAAAAGAGAGTCGCCAACCTGAACTGTCATCTAAGCTTCGGCTTCTGTCCCATCGATGAAATGTTGTATCCTTCTGCCTGTTCTACAAATATTTTAATGGGGAATGCTCTGACGAACTACAAGTACTTGTATCCCTTCAACGTAAACACTTACGACAAACCCGACAAGCAACTAAATCCCACCCCTACACAGTAGAGATCCCTATGTCTAAGATGGTCTTCTACCCCAATAGTCTCTTCCCGAGAACTGATAGACTTTGGAACTCCCTTCCATGATTCTGGTTTCTAAACTGTACTGACTTGCAGAAGTTCAAGTCCAATGTGAACAGACATCTTGCTGCCCATCTCCCTTCATAATGTTCCTGCAACATATGCCCCGGATAGTAGCCCCCTACTTCACAGTGGCACTGTGCCTTGTTTGGGGTGAAAAGTGTATTTAAAAAAAATTGTTGCAAATAACGCTAACCCTTGCAACTAATAAGGAGAGAGAGAGAGAAAAAAAAGAAAAAACGGCGAAAGGAAAAAAAAAAGATCGTACTATTTTTAATGATACAAGGGAAATAACTCTTTCACACTTTAAACAAGAATGTAATTTTATTTATTTTTTAAGTGACTGCGTGCACACATTTAGACGAAAAAAGAAATATTATTAATGAAATCTTAAACAATTAAAACAATAAACTAGAACACAATATTTGATAAAAAATAGTTTAGTCAACTACGAAAAACGTTTGAAATGTGAATTATTATTATTTATTTCTCTTTTGATAGAAAAAGAAACGTTTGAATTCAAATGCGAATGAATTAATTTAAATCTTCATTAAGGAAGACTTTCAAAGGTTAAGTGAACAAGATTAAATAAATTTTATAAGCCACAAAACGCCTCGTGGCATTACATTTTTATATTAAACGTAATGACACAAATTTTTTTTTTTTAATCAAATATGAATAATGAGAGAAGTTTCTTTTTAAACAATTGCGACATCAAATATGAAAATACATGAAATATGAAAATACATGAAATATGAAAATACATGAAATATGAAAATACATCAAATATGAAAAGACATCAAATATGAAAAGACATATTTAAATATTCTGAAATATTTAGCATTTAAAGCTAACTAATCAGAAGTTGGAAAGATTATCATACATTTAAGCCACACGTTTTAATAAGTTATTTAGCAATAAACTATGAGGTTTAAGTTATTCATTTTTGCACAAAAAACAGTGTGAGATATTTCTTCTTACCTGTTTTTGCTTCAAGACGATGGCAAAAAATTAACAACAATTACAACAAAGCATACCTCTAAAATTCGACGCAATTTTTATTCGTTCTTCGTTGCAAAAAAGGAAATTCCTATTTTGCCTCTGAATAGAGCTGGTAACACCTCGAAAGGCAAGAGTCCTTTATCTTCAGCGGGAACTGGAATTCGAGTTCAGCACTGTTCAAAGATAGGATTAATTACAGCCGTTTGAAGGAGTTGGTATGATGCCTTCTAATGAAAGATTCAATTCTTGATTAAAGTCGATATATCAAAAGTTTATAAGGAATGTTCAATAATTCTGACTTTAAAAAGTCTCTGGGAGACCTACATAATAATAACTTAGCCAGATCATTTAGGCTTTAAAAATAAAGTATCAAGTAGACGAAGAGTAGAGGCGCCCAGATGCGTCATATGCAGAGAGAGTTGAGTTCCATCTTTCTTCTACGGCTGCTTGTCTGGAACTGCTTGAAAAAAAGAAAAGGTATTCAAAAGCCAGCCAATCCCATCGCTCGGCAGTTAAAATCTCGATCAATCTGATTGGTCTAAAAAAGACTGTTTACTAGTCTTTGTTTATTTTTTATGATTGATGCTCGACCGAGCTCCAATTTCTGGTTTTTCATGTAAAACATTTACAAGAATTGCTAAGTTACAATCACCGTAAACAATTTCTTTTTGTTCTCCTATGTATATAA
This sequence comes from Euprymna scolopes, assembly GCF_053919585.1. Taxonomy (NCBI): domain Eukaryota; kingdom Metazoa; phylum Mollusca; class Cephalopoda; order Sepiida; family Sepiolidae; genus Euprymna; species Euprymna scolopes. The sequence goes on along the minus strand of NC_136489.1, from coordinate 12,650,567 downwards.
AACTAAACAGAACTTCATAACCAAAGTTTTTTTTTCCAGAAACTACTCGTTCGTGGAACATAATACCACAGAGCGTCTTTTCAGCTAACGGTAGCATGGTTGTTTTCAAATTTATCTCAACAAGTTCTTATTGAGCCGCCCTCTTAAATAAAATTCGTCTCAACAATCGTCACAGTGATATTTCACTATGTATATGACAAACTAACCAATTCTTTTTTTTTTTTTTAATTCAATTTTCATGCAAAATAACACACAGTGCCACTTTGAAGTAGGGGGCTACTATCGAGGACATAAGTTGCAGGGGTATTATGAAGAGAGATGAGTAGCAAGATGTCTGTTCACATTACACTTGAACTTCTGCATGCCAGTATAGTTGGGAAAGCAAAATCCCGGAAGGGAGTTCCAAAGTCTATCAGTTCTGGGGAAGAAACTATTGGATTAGAAGATTTTCTTACATCTAGGGATCTTTACTGTGAAGAGGTGGGATTTAGATGCTTGTCGGGTTTGTCTGAGGTATTCACGTCGAGGGGGTACAAGTGCTTGTAGATTGTCAGAGCATTCACCATTAAAGTACTTGTAGAACAGGCAGAGGGATGCAACATTTTGTTGATGGGACAGAGGCTGAAGCTTAGATGACAGTTCAGGACCTATCAGGTTGGCGACTCTCTTTTGCACCCTGTCCAGGAGTGAGAGACAAGTAGCAGATGCACCAGCCCAAATATGACAACAGTATTCCATACATGGGCAAATGGTGGCCTTATAGAGGTACAGGATACTTTCAGGCATAAGTAGTTTTCTAGCACGGTAGAGAGAGCCCACCTTCTTCGCATCAGCCTTGGCAATGCTTTTAATGTATCTATTCCAGTTCATGTTCCCTGTAAACGTAAGGCTGAGGAGTTTAAAGGAAGTACTTATCCTCAAGTGGCCTTTCCGCTTTGATAAACGAATGCTCATTAATGCATAACAACACACAGATGTCTTGTACTCTTATATGGCTGCCAGATGTTATCGATAATGAAACATCAAAACGATATGATTTTATCTGCAGCTTATTTGAATGGTTCAAATTACAAATCTTAGTGTAAAAAGCTTCCATAAAAAGTTGCATCAAATATTGATGTCTCAAGAGGTACGACCATGTTTCCTACTCAGTCATTCGAAACACTCCAAAGGATGTCGCAAATGTATGTCAATGGTTCCAAACCGCAAAGTAGCCATGAGCAGGTGATAATGGCTTGATCGTAGTTGACAGTACAAACGAAATGGTAAAAATAATAAAATTTATATTGAAATGGTAACGCGCAGAAGTTGGAAGTTATTAAAGAGACGTCTAGCCTCAAACCTGAGACAGGAAGACAAAACATGAAAATAATAATAAAAAATAATAAAATTTATATTGACTCCCTAATAATGCTTTCAGAATATCTATGATCACCATTTGTTTTTCTATATACTTTAATACCCAATTTTTTTTTTTTACAAATACATACTTTAGTTCTGGGATTGAGTTATATTTAAAAAAAAAAATTATGTTTTAATTATTTTGATTGGCTAAACAAGTCACTTATTCTCGCTTAGTGATCTATGTATTTTTCTCGCTCCTTAATGCCTCTCTCAGCATTTTGGGAAAGACTGGTTCTCATTTTTCAACATAGCCATTAAATTTACATAAACGTGTTTGTACATACCCCAAATATGTATATAAATTAAATGACAAAATAATAAGTCTCTTCTATATAAAGTCCAATAATAATAAGAAATTATAATCATAATCATAATAATAATGATTATATATGATATATAAAAATAAATATAATATTATGACAGCCATTCTTTAATAAAGAACTTGTTGATACGGTTCCACATTCTATATTCTTCAATACAAACCATCCATGTGTAAAAATATTGTAAATATTGTGGCGTCAAAATTACAGAACTAAAAACATAGAAATAACGATAGGAAATTTTTTTTTGCCATAAATTCAAAACAAAATATAGCGGCACCTGCGTATAGAAAGATAAGACAAAATGGGGTGAAGTGACAAACTTTAGATCATTTGTCTCTCAATTATGTGGAAATATTTTACTAGCATATTGTCTGAAAATATCTATGGTCATCTGGACCAAAAGAATTTGCTGCCTGAGGAACAAAAAGGTTACTGAAAAAGATCCTAAGAAATTGCAAACGAAGATCTACTAACCTTGTAATGCGCTGCATAGATTATAAGAAGACATTTTACATAGTGTCTCATTCATGGATACTCAAATGCTTATCAAGTTTGAAAGTAGCCCTCAACATTCGAACATCTATAATGAATAACATGAACAATTGGGAAACCTATTTAACTCCTGGGATTTTCCAGGGCGATAGTCTTTCCTCTTTACTTTTTGTCATCAGTTTGATCCTGTTGACACTTCCTTTATATGAACTTGGAAAATAACTTCCTTTAGTCTACCATCTACTATTCATGGATGACCTTAAAGGTTTTGGAAGGTATGAGAATCGGTTGAATACCCTAATGAATATGATTAAATAGTTTAGTAATGACATTAGTATGTAATTTGGCATCACCAAATGTGCTATTTTTGTGATGGAGAGAGGTAAGCTTGTCCACTCAGATGGCCTTGAACTTCAAACAACAGATCTAATAAAGAATATTTACAATGACGGAGGCTACAAATATTTGGAAAAACTGAAAGTCGATTAGATTAAGAACATGGAAATAAACAAAATTTAAAAAAAAACAGCCAGAGACGTGTACAACAGAAGATTAAGGGTTATTTTTAAATCACGCATCCATAGTCAGAATCCAATATATGCTATCAGTGCCAGAGCAGAGAGCAGTAGCTTTCATCGATGTACTACTGGTATCATTGACTGGAATGCAGATGAATTAAAATGCTTGGACACAAAAACAAAAAAAATGAAGCTTTTGCTGAGAAAAGAGATGTAAATCGATTGTATCTACTTAGAAACGAAGGTGACCGAGAATTACTTAGTATTAAAGACGAGGGAATCTGAATATATTAGTGAAAGTAGTAGTAAATAAAGAATATATTAGTGAAAGTAATAAAACTCTTCTTCATGAAGTGAAAAGGAGAAAAATACTAAGATGAGGTGAAAAAGAGTCAGAGGTTGCAAGAGAGAGAGAGGGGAAATTGTTAGGAAAGAAATTACACAGTGTAGTTTTAAGATTATTAAACTTGGAGATAATGACATCTAGAATTGTTTGGTCAAGAATAATCGTAAAAGATTTACTGAGAGAACTTTAATTGCGGCCCAGTAAGAAACCACTTGCACTAGATCCACCAAACACTATATTAACAAAACTACAGAACCACCGATGTGCAGACCGTGTAATGAGAGAGAAATATGAGCACATATTACATCAGAATACCTTCTAATCCAATATTAATATAAAAATGAAAACACCAAAATCAACCAGATCCTACACGGGAATATATGCAAACTCTTTACCAAAATGAGAAGTTGTACCAGAATTGATAGAGGAAAACGACAACGTCAAACTTCTTTGGGACATGTGCATAGAAACTGATAAAGTCCTTGAACACTCCAGCCTTGACATAATTTTTCTAAACAAAACAAGAGAACTTGCTAAATCATTGGCATAGCTTGCCCTTTCGATACCAGAATGCAAGAGAAAGAACAGAAAACATTTTAAAAAATAACAAGATCTGAAATGGGAATTAGTTACTCTATAGTCAAGGTGATTCCCATTGTAATTGGAATGCTTGGAACCATAACAAAAGGTCACCATAAATAGCAGATTGACGAAACAATTTCTTCTCCAATTTTGCAAAAGTTTGCCTATTAGAAACGACGAAAGGGTGAAGGTACACCTTGAATGCCTAAAATAAAAAAAATAGACGGAAGCAGTACTTGAAAATAAAAGTGATAGTATCCTTTGGGATATTGATATATAAACAGATAAACCCATCTAATCAAGAAGACTGGATGTAAACAAGAAAGAAAAGTCCTGGCAGATCGTAGATTTCGCCGTCCCATTAGACCACAGTGTGAATATTAAGTAAACAAAGAGGCTGAGCAAATACATTAAACCTGCCAGAGAACTTAAAGTGATATGAAATATGAAGAAAGTCCAAATAACACCACTACTAGAAAGAGTACCAGGAACAATCCCAAAACATGTTGAAAAAAGAAATATTAAGGAAAACCTTGGAATGTGTAGACTAATACGCAATAACAGAACATATAGATACTGATACATACATATAGATACATATAGATACTGATACATACTGCCACAAATGTAAAACACAAAGAAAACCCACATGGATTCATGAAAACTGAAACTATATGATTTTAAGTTACCCCCCCCCCCCAAAAAAAAAGTTGTAGTGTCAGCACAATTTGGTGACACATTAAATAATCGAGGAGGATCAAAGAGGATGGAAAACCAGAGGAGAGAAAGCATTAATCAAACCTCCACTGGATGAATGCGAAATCTGGGACCTTGGGAAGGCTTATTGGCACCCAAATTCCAGTGAAGGCTAATGGATGCTCCCAACGAGAAACAATAGTAAATGGCTATTATGATAATACAAATTCATTCTTTTCACCAAAAAGTTTGAGTGCATAATTAATCAAGCTTTAGTCCACCATTTCGCAGTTGCTACACTTCTCTCCAACCAAGAGTATGGGTTTAGACAAGCCCGTTCTACTGCAGATATCCTAACTGTAACCTCTGAACGAACAAATAATGCACTGGATAAAGCTGTGGAGGCTAAGGCAGTAGCCCTAGATATATCTAAGGTTTTGACAGGGTATGGAACGATGGTCTTCTCATGAAAATCAGATTCTATGGTATTACTGGAGGAATACTTAACATAATTACATCTTTCTTAAATAAGAGAAGAATCCAGGTTGTCCTCGATGGTCATATGTCAAAACAATATGATATAAATGCGAGTGTACATCAGGAGTCGATCCTCGGAACTTAATTATTCCTGATATTCATAAATTGTCTCTGAGATGGATATATTTGCCGATGACACCACGCTCTATAACAGATATGAGGGGAAAATGAATGAATACTATTCAAAGCCATTACAGAAAACCTAGAGGAAGATCTCCAGTCAGTGGTCAACTAGGGACAAAAATGGATGGTCACATTCAATGCTGCCAAGACTAAGCTTCTTTCCTTTAATAACTACAAGAAATCTGTTCAACCACTAATAGCCATGGCTAATGATACTTTACCTGAATTATTCCGTTCAAACTCCTTGGCTTAACGTTCACAAGGAACATGAGCTTGAACAGATATATTGCGAGCATTGCAAAGTCTGCTGAAAAGGTGGGCTCTCTTTATCATGCTAGAAAGTTACTTATGCCTGAGAGTATCCTGTACCTGTACAAGGCCACCATTTGCCCATGTATGGAGTGTTGTTGCCACATTTAGGCTGGTGCATTTGCTATAGTCTTTCTCTCCTAGACAGGATTGCAAACCTGATAGGTCCTGCACTATTAGCTAGGCTTCAATCGCTATCCCATCGATGAAATGTTGCATCCCTCTGCCTGTATATTTATCTGACGAACTCCAAGCCCTTGCCTCCACTCGACGTAAATACCCCCAGCAAACCCAACAAACAGCAAAATCCCACCTCTACACAGTAGAGATCTTTAGATGTAAGAAAGCCTTTTACTCTAATAGTTTCTTCCCTAGGACTGATAGACTTTAGAATTCCTTTCCTGGTTCCTGCTTCCCTTACTGTGCTAACATGCAGAAGTTTAAGTGTAATATAAACAGACATCTTGCTGCTAAACTCCCTGCTAGTACCCCTGCAAATTATGTTCCAGATAGTAGCCCCCTACATCAAAGTGGCATTGTACTTTGTTTAGGGTGAAAATGTAGTTTAAAAAATTTGAAAAGGTTGTTGAAAGAGGTGGTTAGTACTGGAAATCTGGGGAGACTTGTTGTCACTTAGACTCCAGGGAACATCATTCTTTGGTGATAGTCTATGTGAAAACTAGTGAGTAATGATACAAATGAAAATATTATTACACATCATCATCAGAAACACATGTATTCCTTATAATTGTCAGATTAATTCCTCTTTTGTCGATTTTAATTTCCTTATATATTTTGTCGAACTTTCATCCTCTCTTTCTACTTTACGCATATCTTTCCTCAATTATTTTTCATGAAAAAAAATTAGTTTACACAAAAAATATCGTATTTGATAGCCAAACTTTCTAGCTTCATGAAAAATATCTTGAATTAATTAAAATAATTAATTTGAATTAATAATAGTTTTCTTTACCTTGAGGTAGATGAAAAAAATAATTAAAAAAGACAAAATATTAGCTTTTTGTTTCACTTTCTCTCGATTTAATGGCGGCTCGGTTCTTCGAGGCATGAAATTACAAAAAATATTATTTTCATCTTTCTTGTATTGTACGACCTGGATAGATCGTTTTGGGACGTCTGGCATGTGGATCAATGTGAAATTAAATGTCTGATGGAAAGACATGAAAGCTTAAAAGTAGATTTCTTTGATAGTGAATCCCTGTTTTATTGTCTTATTACGAGGACGGTGTTAGGCACAAGGTCGTCTTTTAATGTCAGGAAAGTTCAGTTCAACAAAACAGGTCACTCTGGATTGAGACAAAAGTAAAAATTGCACCAGTCTTAATGGATTTCAACTTCCATAACCGAGTAAAGAAAAGATAAAAGAGTATCAACACAGATACTACACTTTCCTTTTGCCAAAAAAAGAAAAAAGCAGTGGCCGAAGCCATTTATGGCCATCCGGTGGTTGCAGTGGTCACATGCTAGTAGAGGTCTCCATCTTGACATTCAGTTGGGTAGAAACTGGGTCATTTCAGTGACCTCTGGCTGAGGCATTCGTTATGGTTAGTTGTAGAAGATCTACTCTACCATGCCTTGCTTTCTCACTTTCAGGTGGAACACGTTTATTGCTTACTGCATATGGTGATCCGACGGGAGAATACTGACCGGGCTGGTCAACAATATTTAAAAATTCAGAGTGGTCCTCCCTTAGGAGTGCTGGTGTGACTTTCTCCACCTTCCGACCTTGTGTTACATCTTCCTGCGGTAAGAAGAAAATAAAAACATCGAGTCATTCCTGTCATGCCTGTCATAAAGAATGTTATCATCTGCATATATACCTATCTCATAATGATGATTTAATAATGTATACTTCTAGTTGAATAAAATATCTTCCTGCTGATTTTTTTCCTCTTAGCTAAAATCTAAGCCTGTTTAATATAAACAGCCATTTTAATCATAAATTAATGATAAACGATGTATACAAAGAGCTTCGTGTAAATCTGCTGTACACCACTACGAATAAGAAAAACGCAACATAGTCCGTTAACATTTGTAAGGGACTTCTAAATATGAGAGGTGTTGATCCATTGTTGTTTCTAAATATAAGTTGGTTGGTTGGTTGGTTGGTTTTGTTTTACGGCATATCAATCTTTTCAGGTTATTTAATGCCAAATCCAGAGATTTTGAAGAAAAAATTTTAATAGAATATATTTGTTGTTTTTAAGTCAGTTTCTATTCAACCCATAGTTGGGACACTAACAGGTACTACCACTCCGGGTCAGAGTGGACCTGGGAGCAAAGGAAATTAAAGGGTGGTTCCACACTCATCAAAGTCCGTAAGCTGGGGCCTCACCACTGGATATAGTTTAAGCTCATATCCAAGACCTCTAAATATAAGAGACCGTTTGTATTGTTGGTTCATTGTCGTTTCTAAATGTGAGACACTTTTTTGTAGGTTTGATTCGTTTCGTTTCTTAATATGGGTGAAACACTGTAGTGTTGATCCGTTATTGCTTCTAGATGTGAGATATTCTTTGTAGTGTTGAACCGTTGTCGCTTCTAAATATTAGACGGTTTATACTGTTGATCAGTTGTCTTTTTGAAATATGAGCAACTGTTTCTAATTTTGATCGGTTGTCACTTCTAAATGTCACTTCTAAATGTCAGACTGCAGTGTTGATACATTGTCACATCTAAATATGAGAGACTTTGTAGTGTTGATTCGTTGTCGCTTTTAAATATGAAAAACTGTTTCTAGTGTTGATACAAAAGAAAACGTATGCAATTATTATCCTTTTGATGTTGATCGATTTTATTCTTGTTTATTAATAATCAACATACATGATTAACGGATCCAATTGTCATTTCATCGTTGTTCTAGCAGATGCTAAAGAATATCTTGTGTGTATATTTGAATTCGTTTGCATGCTTGGCTGCATGAAGTCGTTCGTCTGTCGATCAGTTTTCCACTTTTCCACATTCGTTCGTCCTTTTTGTTATGCCTTTTTATCTATATCGATTTCTCTCGCTTACGTAAGGATTAACATGGGAACATTAGATCATATGGTATCACTGGAAGAATACATAATGTAATTAAATCCTTCTTAAGTAAGAGAAAAATCCAGGTTGTCCTCGACGGTCATACATCTAAACAATATGATATAAATGCGGGAGTACTTAAGGGGTCTATCCTTGGACCTTTATTATTCCTGCTTTTCATAAATTACCTCCCTGACAAAATTGTCTGTGAGATAGGTATATATGCAGATGATAACATTCTCTATGACAGGCATCAGGGGAAAACAAATGAACACATATGTAAGAAAATGGCAGAAACACTAGAGGATGACCTTCAATCTGTAGTGGAATGGGGAGAAAAATGGATGGTCACATTCAATGCTGCAAAGACTAAGCTTGTTTCCTTCAATAACTACAAGAAACCTTCACTACCACCAATAGCAATGGCCAAGAACACATTACCCAAAAGCACTTCCTTTAAACTCCTCGGCCTAGCGTTTACAGGGAACAGGAACTGGAATACATACATTGAGAGTATTGCCAAGGCTGCTGCAAAGAAGGTGGGCTCTCTCTACCATGCTAGAAAACTACTTACGCCTGAAAGTATCCTGTACCTCTATAAGGCCACCATTCGCCCATGTATGGAGTACTGTTATAACATTTGGGCTGGTGCATCTGCTACTTTTCTCTCACTCCTTGACAGGGTTCAAAAGAGAGTCGCCAAACTGATAGGTTCTGAACTGTCATCTAAGCTCCAGCCTCTGTTCCATTGACGAAATATTGTATCCCTCTGCCTGTTCTACAAGTACTTTAATGGTGAATGCTTTGTTATGAACTACAAGCACTTGTACCCCTTCGACGTGAATACCCTGACAAACCCGACAAGCAGCTAAATCCCACCTCTTCACAGTAGAGATCCTTAGGTGTAAGAAAGCTTTCTACTCCACTAGTTTCTTTTCTAAAACTGCTAGACTTTGGAACTCCCTTCCGGGATTTTGCTTTCCCAACTGTACTGACATGCAGAAGTTCAAGTGTAATGTGAACAGACATCTTGCTACTCATCTCTCTTCATAATACCCCTGCAACTTATGTCCCCGATAGTAGCCCCCTACTTCAAAGTGGCACTGTGCCTTGTTTGGGGTGAAAAATGAAAAAAAAAACAAAAAAGACTTGATGATATTTCAGACCAGAATTTGGAGAATTTTTTGATTCAGAATTTGATTTGGTTACCAAATTTTAATAAATTATTCTGACCATTATTCGTTGAGTCGCGCCAGGACATCTTCTCTTTCTATTCTATCTATCTATCTATCTTCTTCTATCTTTCTATATAAATAAAATGAACTCATTTTTCCCGTCTGATTTTGACATTAATAGGATTAAAAATCAAGATATTTCATCCAAATATAATATGCACAAACGGCAGAACAATATCTGAGGTGTGTTATAGGCTTATTATTTCTCAAATTCCTCGATAATCTTAGATTTCTATACTTTTTCTGCTGAGAAGTCACGGCCAAAATCGGTTAAGATCAATGGAAGTGGTAAAATATTTTCTCTAATAAATTCCTCCTCCCCCTGCCACCACTTAACACCGTTTGGAGATCGTTCACAAGGAACAGTTGAGAAGAGAACACCGGTTTGGCTTCGTAGTTCTTTCATGTGAAGTTATTTAAAATCACTAAACTAAGCTGCAGTGCTCTGTGGCGTAGTGGTTAGCGTGCTGGACAATTCACATTATATTTTCACGTTCGCGCCGACCTACCGTAGTCGTTTTTTTTTTTCCCCTAAACAACTGGAATGGACTTTTCTTGGTGGCCGAACTGTTAACGTTGCAGATGTTTTTTTTTTTTTTCACACTTTATTTTCCTACTTTTACTCATGACTCCGAGTTTGATCCTTCCTACTTACCTACCATAACATTTTTTAACCTCCCCCCGTCCCGGAAACAAACACTCGGGCTACACCGGGTATCCCCACTAGTTTAGAATAAAATTGCGTTTAAATAATACTTTCACAAAATGATTCGTTTTTCTTATTTTTTAGTTTCAAGTATTCAAGAATGTGAGGACTAAAGGACAACATAAGAAAGGGCGAGTTATGAGACTGCCAAAGTAAACCTAAGGTCCACTTTCTTCTCTCCTTAAAAACAATAACAAAACAACCATCCATTCCACTTTATAAACGCACTACACATTTTGAATGTTAACGTCTATGTTCCTATTTACTTGCTTTCCCCGAGGAAAAAGTCAAACACAAAATCGGTTGTAGGGAAAGTCCAGCTCTCCAAACAGGAGTAATCTAGATTGAAACAAAAATAAAAAAATCCCTTAGTCTAAAAGGAATTCGTATTCACTGACCGAGATAAAATAAACTAAGTGCAGAATACAGCGTTTTGTTCATAGTCCAAAACTCAAGGAGTTTTAACGTTTTATTTTGGCAAAAAAAATAAAAACATTCCTTTTACGTCATAAACGTACCAGCTATTTTCAATGAGAGTAGAAACTGGGCCTTGGGCTTATATTCGTCAGCTTCGTAATTCTCGCTTCCTTTATTTTGTCCCATAATCCTCACACACCCTGAGCGATGTTTATGACAGAGGATGCAGGATTGCTGTTTTCTGGTTTAGAATCTATCCACCTCACACTTATTGGATGGCAAAGACCTTGAAGTAGTTTTTAGCTCCTTTTCTCAAGAGGGTTCATAAATTGTTTGGAACGATTTTCAAAAAAAAAAAAAAACTTTTAAATTTGAACTTCAGATTTGTCACCTAGAAAATCTTTGAATAAAGACGAAACGTTGATGTACATAAGTAAAAACGTTCTGTCTTTCCATTTTAACACTGCGTGTATGCGTATGACTAAGAATGCGCACCAAACGAAGGAAATGGCTCATGTATTTCTAGAACCAATTCTTCAAGCTTTGTTGCGATAAAAGACAAAGGAATTTATCACGAATTAATGATATTGTCATTTCAGAGCTTTGGTAAAAATATAAAAAAAAAATATTCGAGCAACCTAAAATATTTGTTTTGAGGTTTCCATAAATCATTTTGAAAAGTTTTCTGTTTTTATTTTCGCTCAATCCATTCGGATCCTTCTCTCCATTCTTTCACATACAGAAAATCTCAAGATACAAAACAAGCTTTTTTTTTCTGGCTTTCATCTACTTTGCAACACTGTGGATATAATAATCTCTTTTCCCCAAGCAACACGGAGCCTGCTAATCCGACAAGCTATTGTAGATGTTTCTTTAATCTATTCTTGTACTAAAGATAGCTCCATCCAAAACGAATATTTCGATTGTGTGTAGGCAGTATTGAATAAATACAGAAGATATTGATACAGTACGCCTTACCAAGGATCAGGGCATCTGTTCAGTCTTGCGATACAATAGATGTTAGTATAAGTTTCAGTCTATATAACCTCCGACCGTTTTCATTTATCTTGTCGAACTCGGGAGTGTTTCTGTTGAACTCAGGAATCTGCATGGAATTTCGAACAGAACTCATTATTTAATCCACAGAGGTAGCATGCTCTTGTTCTTTCAGCCATGATTAGGTAAGAGTCCTAATAAGGATTGCACTGAGGATTGAGTGAAACTTCAACTTCCAGAAGAGTGCAACTTTTACAACTGAATTTTAACAAGTACTTTTACAACTGAATTTTAACAAGTACTTTATCCATGGGTCCTTATGAGTTCGATAAGATACACTTGAAGAAGGTCGGAGGTTAGATCAACCGAAATGTTATAAAAATAACACTCAAGATAAAAGCAGTAGTTCGAAGAATCTAAATAATATGAATTATACATTTTTGTTTAAAACTTAATTTGATATTGTTTGCACAAATAAAAAATATAGAAACAAATTTAGAATGAGTTTATCAAAATATTTGATATGATACATAAAGGGAAAACATTATAAAGAAAATTATATCTAGATTTAAAAGTAGATGAGGACTATCCGCTAGATTGCACTTGCCCTTCCCAATCTACTAGCGGGGGAGGCGTCCGGATTTCCCCGGTCGTAAAATACGCTTACATATTATATTTTAATTTGTCCTGATTTCGTATATATTTTTATAGATTCATGATTTCAAAAGTAAAAAAAAATATTTGGGTACCATCAGCTAGAATCGAAACCAAAAGCAAAACTGTAGCATTCAAAGTTGGTAACGTTACCACTGTATCAACATGACACGCATATCACCTGATTAAAATTAAACTAAGATAAATATACAAAATGTATAAATATTTTTTTAATTTTGGCCCATTTTCGACCCCTTTAAAACTATTTTAACCGGCTAAATACCCATAAAAAATAGTCCATAAAAATCCAATCATGTGAGAGCCCTAGCGCCGCTATGTACCTTTTAATTTAGAAAAAAGTAAACTTTGAAAACAGACAGACATATGGACATATAGCTTTTTTTTAATTAGATTTAGACGATTATAAAATCGGAATCTGTAATTGTATCGTAATCTGGAATATAAAACAAAATCGGAATTTTGAAACGTATTGGAATTGTCTCATTACAAATGCATACTCCGCTGTAATGGTGGCTGCACATGTAACCGTAAAGCAAAGGCTGTACAATTCCTTATGACATATCCACTGAGTCGGCACTACTTGATTCCATTAGCAAGGAGAAATCCAGGACAACTGGAAACAATGCCGAGATAAGTGGGGAGCATATAGAGAACTTGTTATCTTCAAAAGGTCACCCATTTAGGACTGATCAAGCCCAGAACTGCTTAACTTCGGTGAATGAGAATTAATGTTTCAATGTGATTATATCGTTTGTATATAAATCATTAATGTATCCGTGTATCATTGTGAACGAAATTACGATGATAAATAAGTTGCATACAGCTGAATCTTCTCATCGGTCTAGCTGTAAAATTCAGGTTGCTTTTCTGCTGTCGATAAAAAACATGTAGACGCGAATATCTTCTAGTGTTTCTGCCATTTCTTTAGATATGAATTCATTTGTTTTCCTGTCGTGTCTGTTATAGAGTGTGGTGTCATCAGCATATATACCCATCTCAGAGGCAATTTTGTCGGGGAGGTCATTTATCAATATCAGGAACAGTAGAGGTCCAAGGATAGACCCCTAGGGCACTCCTGCATTTATATCATATTGTTTAGATGTACGACCGTCGAGGACAACCTGGATTTTTCTCTTATCTAAGAAGGATTTAATTATGTTAAGTATTCTATCAGTGATACCGTATGATCTAATCTTCATTCATGAGGAGACCCTCATGCCATACCCTGTGCCCCCAAGACGTGAACACCCTCGACAGACCCGACAGGCTGCAAAATCCCACCCCCATACTGTAGAAATCTCTAGATGTAAAAGATCTTTCTACTCCAGTAGTTTCTTCCCCAGAACCGCTAGACTTTGGAATTCCATTTCAGGTCCCTGCTTCCCCAACTGTACTGACATGCAGAAGTTCAAGTGCAACGTTAACAAACATCTTGCTGCCCAAATCCCTACATAGTACCCCAGTAGTTGTTGCCCCTGTTAGTAGCCCCCTACACCAAAGTGGCAATGTGCCTTGTATGGGGTGAAAATGTAATTCAAAAAAAGAAAAAAAAAAAGAAAAGAATATGAAGTTCTTTCAACACTTTTTTAAAATGATGCAGAAAATAGATTGACTTCTTAAGCATGATGAGGAGAAATAGAGATATAGAGATATCGACAAATTGCTTCATCATATGAAACCGCTCCCTCCTCATTGAGGCTCATGGGGAATGGCCACAATTAGTGTTCACTTGCTTCTGTTGTCAGTCCAAAAAGAGACCAAACCCTCACCTCCGCCAGAAATCACGTGGTTTCACCAACTTCAATTTTGAGGCAACTTGTGACCTTTAAAGTGTCACTGAAGCCTTTACCTCAAAGCACGACTTTTTTCTAATGTTATTTCCATTTAACTAACACTCTTAAGGAAATATCAAATGGTAATTGTGAAGTGTGTAAAAATGAACAAAGACTACAGAAGTTTAAAAAAAAAAAAAGCAAGAGATATAGTTGGTTTGCTAAAATTAAAAGAATGAATGAGAATTCTTGGGTCAGTATATAACAGAGTGGGGATGCATGTATGACGGCTATATGCAAATACCAAACTGTGTGAGAAATGGCATCATGGTAAAAAAAGCGAAAAAGAAGAGAGATCACGTTAGAGTATGAGTGACATAAATGCTTGCCAACACCTTGGAAAACCTCATCAGTATGCCCTGTATTTAAAACTTTAGGTGATCAGTCATCTCCCTCTCAGTACAGACCAAGCAATCTCCCCTGTGTCATAAGTAAGTTGTTGGAATCTGTGTTAAATAAAGAAGTAGTCAACCACTTCAGCAAATATAACCTCCCAGTGACATGCCCTATGGTTTCCCTTCTGCTAGATTTACAGCAGATGTGCTAATTCTTATATCTCATAGGAGTAGCGAATCTTTCGACGGAGGCTTCTTTCCAAGGGCAATCGCTCTTGACATATCAAAGGGGTTTTTATTGGGTATGGCATAAAGGTCTACTCGACAAGATCTCCAACTACAGTATAGCTGGAAATAATTATTAAATCATTTCTCTCTGATAGGTTCATAAGAGTAGTGGTTGATGGGCAGAAATCAGCTCACAGTATTAATGCTGGAGTCGCTCACAGGTTCAGCCCAGGCCCAATTCTTTTCCTGATCTACATCAATGATTTCCCAAATCACATCCTAAGATTAATCATAGACATTTATGCTGACAACACTACCATCTATGGTAACACTTCAATGACCATAAACGACCAAGTTCTGTTTGATTCTCTCTCCTCTGGTCTTCATCACATGGTACGATGGGGAAAGAGCTGCCTAGTTAAATTTAATGCATCCAAAATTAAGCTTCTATCTTTCCATCATCAACGCTTTGACCCCATCTGGCATCAGTTGAAATAAATGGCTCTCGTCTTGAGATAGAATAATAGATCCAAAAGAGTTGATTTGGCAGGGTCCGTTGAAAAGCATGAGAAGAAGCGATCAAGAAGGATTTGAGATAAAAAGCGTTAACTAAAGGCACGATAGGCCAATTTGGAAAATTCTTTAAAATTTCTATAAAAGCTATCAATACATGCAAGCATGGAAAATGGATGTAAAACTCTTGCCCACATGATGGAAAACTGAAAGAATATGAATTGATTTATGTTTCTGAATTTTTTAGATGAGGATTGATTATTCGTATTATATTGTAACCATTATGGAAACTGTTGATTATGAATAATAGATAATATAAACAGTATTAAGTAAACAATAACAATTATATATATATATATAATTCCTGATAAATAGTGATATTTACAACTAGAAATAAAATAGGTTTAAGGCTCCCAAAATTCGTACTAAAACTGTATGCAACGACTCATGTCACAATGGTAAGATTACTTGAAAAAATCAATAGGAGAGAAATATAGGCGACCTAAAAATGCAATTGTGAATTACTTATGACCTCTATCCAGTCATAGCTGACGGAACAAGAGCATGCTACCCACGTGAAGTAAATAAACGTTTCCATTCAAAATTTCGTCCAAATTCCTGAGTTCGACAGAAGCATTAGCGAGTTCAACAAGATACACCTGAAGAAAAGTTGAGAAAAATGACACTAAGAATGAGAATAGTAGTCTGAAGAATCCAAATAATACGTATAAGTTGTCTTTTTTCAATTAATTTTTAAAATCATTGTACAATTATATTTAAAACATTGAAAAGTATTTAGTGAATTAATACCTATTTCAGTCACGTAAATTATTTAGGTGAAAGAAAACATAAATCAGATTATTAACTCTTAACTAACAACATCAACGTATTTTTTCTTTCTCCTTGTCACCAACTACAAAGATAAACAACAACCAGAACAAAAATAGTCTAAAACGCATGCGAACGATATGACATCCAAACGAAACTGATCTCCAATCTGTATCTTTTTGACTTAGCAATTTTGAACTCCCAACAGTGCCTACATTTGAATAATCACCCTTGCCTTTTACTCAAATATGCCACTTTTCCTTGCAGCAGGCACATGCTAACCATGGCCGTTTATTCCTGTGTAAAAAAATGAATCCAAACTAAATATGAGTTCATTAAACTTTCAGGTCTGATGACCAGAAAACTAGCGCTGCTGTTTTTGCAGTGTTTCAAGGATCCTCATCTGTCAGTTCGTTGCGAAACTTGTATTACTTGTGGAAAGCTCCGGATAACTGACCCGGATGTTTTGGAGAAGCTTGTTGATATAGCAACACATGATCCCTTGTGGAAGTTGAAGGCTCTTGCAATTCAAGGTAAGTTAATCATTTTTTTGTTACGTATCATTTACAGAAATTCACACAGACGACTTGTTTGGTGAAGGCTTTGTGCAGAGCTAACCACACTTTATACATCATTGCTCATCTCTGTTGGTCCAAATGGTGTGACAAGGCAAAGCAGAGAGTAGAGACCTTAGGTTTTACGTCAGAGTTTTCTTTTTTGTAGATACATGTCTTAACGAAGACAGGTGATGCATCTCTCCCAGTGAATTAAACACAGATACAAACCTGGAAATTTCTATGTCACTGGCGTAATATATACAATGCCTAGCCTTACCAAATGGTCAATTATCTGGCGACTCCAGCAACTTCCAGCTGATTGCTACAGCTTCCAGCGACTTCTACTTACTCCTGCAGCTTCCAGCGAGTATTCTAGCCTTCAGCCCTCCCAGACACCAACTCTAGTGTCTGTTGACGTCCGGCTTCCACCTCTAGTGCCCACTGATGTCCAACTATCTGCTCCCATGCCTATTGATATCCAGCTACCTGTTCCAATGCCCAATGACGTCCAGCTACCTGTTTCAGTGCCCATTCCAGTCCGTCTATGCTCAATACCCTGTCGACATAGCCTTTCCAGCATCAGATCCCGTCTATGCGACCTGGACTAACCAGAAGCTCAAGGATGCACGAATTTCAACCCCATGAGACACCCGTTCTCACTCTAAATGATCCTGATTCACTATCTCCATTGTCATATGGGTACTAGTGCACTTATTGATCCGTGCTGAAATTATAACGTTATTATTTAAAAAGCCATTTTTAACATGGAGAGGGGAAGGTGTTTTATACCTATTCTGTATTTAACCTTAAAATTGAATAAAAAATCATATCATAAAACTTTAATTAAACTTGGAAATACGATTTAAAAAATAGCGCGGATCAGTAAATGCATTAGCACCGCCATATGATTTACTTTTTGTAATTCAAACACGATATCGTCTTTAACCCATCATGTTTGATTGTCATCTCTTTTCTATTGCCGACACCGTTTTGCT
This sequence comes from Euprymna scolopes, assembly GCF_053919585.1. NCBI lineage: Eukaryota > Metazoa > Mollusca > Cephalopoda > Sepiida > Sepiolidae > Euprymna > Euprymna scolopes. The sequence continues at coordinate 12,632,878 of NC_136489.1, read as the reverse complement.
TTCTGCCTACTGCCTTAGTTGTACGGTCGACTAACACCTTCAACACACACACACACACACACACACACACACACACACAGGTTCACGTTGTTACCAAATTTAAGTCTTTTTTGGCCTTCAGGCTAAGACTAGTGTAGTATCTGTTCTGATACTACACTTGTTTATTTGTCCTTAGTCAATGTAGAGGAAAACCTTCTATACTAAAGCAATTTTTATTTTTGCCTACTTCCAGTGTGCTCTTTTTTGGTGAGCAACTTTTCCCCCACATCATAAACGACCTTGTGTCTCATTTTGCTATTTTGGGGATGCAAATAATAGCAGCAGTTTCTTTTTCAAATTCGTAAATGTTTCTATTCCATCTAATAATGCTCAGTGCCCTTAACACTTGAGCGATTATATTAATCATCTAACATATAAGGTAAAGTCTATCTTGCTATCTGTAGATATATGATAGATGCGTCAATCCCTTTGCAATCTATTTTAGTAAAGTTATATTCATGTGTTTGTTTACAATTTTTTTTAATATATACAAAAGGTACACTGTTTCTTTATATATATATATGCTTTTTTTTCTATATATTATTTAGTCAAAAGGAATCAACATTCAAGAGGCTATCTCATTTGCATATTTCATTAAAGAAAATCTGTTTTAAAAATTAGCTCTAAATTTGTGATGGAAATTAGTAATAAAGTTATTTTAAGTATTCTATTTAGAATTTTTGTATAAAGTTGATTAATTAATTCATTTTTAATAATTATTATAACTAGGATCAGCTGTGTTTAAAAACGGAAAAATGTTTTCATTTAACCTATGAGTTATTTCCCTTTAAGTTATGAGATTTTATTGTCTGTTTGAATTTCATTGATGATGAATTGATGAAGATGGCTATGTTTTATGCTTCCAAAAATCCAAAATATGGTTACTTTGCAGGAAAATCGTAACAACTTAAGATATTTGGTGTATATTGTTTTGAAGCCTGACCCTTCAGACGACAAATATCGAAAAATTGATTAAAAACATTCTTTCACTCTCAACTGGGCACTTTTCTACAAGGAGGGGGTCGCTTTTTTCGTCGATATTTTCAAAAGTCAACCCCTCTTTTCGATTGACCAGCCTTAATTTAAACCTACGTCACTTCCAGATTGGCGATGGGCCCAATAGCAAAGACGTCACTTTTTTTTTCATTCTTTTCCTCCTTCACGGTACGGGTTCGAACCTGCCTGGCTACTACCACTTTTTTTTTTTTTGCTCAGCACACACCTCCAAACACCTGGGCAACGCCGGGTACCCAGGCTAGTATCATATAAAACCCAAAATATTTAATATAACTTAATATTTTGGATCCAAAATCTCCTTCTGATGCAAAAATAGAGAAGCAACAACAACCAAACCACACACACCCTGTTACTCCTTCATAATCCTTCATCATCAGAATATGCTTAGATATGGTATTGACCAGAGAGAGGTAGGGGGTACGAAAGAGAGAAAGATTGCAAAAGAGAGGGAGGAAGACCAAAATTACTGTGACTATTAGGGCTAGATTAATCATAACCTGTTTCGTCTACTTAAAGTTAACACATTAAGATCCTGCACCATTTTGCTCTCCAAAACGAAACTCAAAATTCTTATTAACTAGCAGAAGTACCCGTCCTTGACTGGGTTCTAATAACTTTTAAATTCTTTTAAACTGATATTAATTTTCCACATACTTTTTTATCTTCTATTCGCTTTCGTCCTATAGATCTACAGACAGACACATACAAACACACAGGTAGACCGGCATTGCTTGGATCATCTAGATGAGTGTGGGGTAGGAGCAATTGTGTGATATGCATTCCCCCTGAAACGAACATGAGGGAGCAGTAGTTTGAATCTTTAGTGACACAAAATATGAACACTAATTAGGGTTCCCCATTATAAGTTACCCTCCCTATGGGGCCACACCTCCGTTGGTGAGAGGGGGTGATGTAACCCATAAAAACCTTCCTCTTACCATGATTGCATTATCATGCCAAGTACGGTAGCTCTACATCAAACGGTGTGAGCATACACAGGTTATCCAGTTATAACTGACACTCCTGGAACCCCACCCCTTCATTGGTGGATGTGAACGGTGTAACACGGTACCCCTCCTCCTCATGGTGAGTTATCCTGCCAAATTTGGTAACTCTATATGAAACAGTGTGAGCGTGCATAGGGTTCCTTTCCCCTAGGATCCCCTTCCTTGAAGGGGTGACTTTATCATACCTATTTCAAATCCTTAATACCTCTTCTATCATTGTATGTGGTCAGTTTAATATAATAGTAAACCATATAGGAGCCTATTCGTGTACAGACAGACACACAGACGTTGAGCTTCATTATATAAATTTATTATTAATCATTTATATATTATATTAAAAAATAAAATAATGGTTTAAAACCAAAACGAATTCTTAAAAGTCCTGCTACCATCTATTAATCATTTTGTTTACATTTTTTTTATTAATCGTTTTGTTTATGTTTTCAAGATTAAATAAATGTAAAATACGATTTTGATTTCAATTAATTATTTGCGTATTTTCAATGGTCCTATGTACTTGCCTCCCCACGAGGGCAGAGTAAGGAAGAAGGTAGATCTTAAATGGAACACGTACATCAAATCTGTTGCCAAGGCCGCTGGAAAAATAGTCGGATCCTTCTATCGATCCAGTAGATATCTCACTGCTGATGCAATTCTCTATCTATATAAGAGCCAGGTACATCCAAGGATGGAATACTGTTGCCACATCTGGGCAGGAGTTGCTAGAAATTACTTGTCCTGCCTTGATAGGATTCAAAATAGACTCCGTGGCCTCGTGGGAGATGTCCTTTTCTCTTTGCTGCAACCTCTAACTCACAGAAGAGATGTTGCGAGTTTGTCTCTGATGTATCATTATTTTCATGGAAAGTGTTCGACTGAGTCTATGGAAGTCTATGGAAAGTGTTGACTGAGTCAGTCTATGGTCCCCCCCCCCGCCAATCTTTCACAAGAAACACTCGTCTAGTTGAAAACACTATCAATAATTCCCCCCACTCTTTATCTGTGCCTAAACCTAAACGTAGATTCCATGAACAAAGCTTCTTTCTTAGAACTGCACGCCTGTGGAATTGTCTTCCGTTTTCCTGCTTTCCAGCTGTCTATAATATGGTTGTCTTCAAGTCCAACGTGAACAAGTTTCTGATGAGCCGTTACACTTAAGTTAACAAATTTACCGAACTTCCATTACTATCGATTACTATATTGTCCTTTTGACTACTCTACACTCTTTAATCCTTATCCTTGAGTGGCCTCTCGGCCTTGATAAGTGGTGACGCCTATATAAAAAAAAAGTTGGGTTTTAATGTGGAGGAAAATCCAGCTCCTCAAAAAGGGACACTCTGGATAGGAACAAATATATTAATTGCCTCAGTCTACAAAGATTTCTCCTCCAATGATCGAAGACAGAAAAAACTGAAGTGTAGTATCAGAACAGACACTACACTTTGTTCTTAACCAAAAGGACAATAACCGATTATTTATGTATTATCCATGTTGCACAAAGGAAGAAAAAATTTAAGAGAAAAAACATAAAAAAACTCAGAGAATTTTTTACAGAGAAGTCACTATGTAGTAAGGCTCGATAACCACTCAAGGATAAGGGTTAATGTTGGTCAATGGGATAATATTGTATTAATCATTAGTACTGGAAATTGGTAAATTGAATTACTTCAAGGGATGGTTCAACAAGAATTTGTTTACGTTGGACTTGAAGACAACCAAATTGTAGTTAGCTGGAAAACAGGCAAACAAAAGAGAGTTCCACAGGCGTGCAATTCAAAGAAATAAGTTTTGTTCATGGAATCTTCGTTTAGGTTTAGGCACAGATAAAGAGTGGGGGAAATTATTGATAGTGGTTTCAGCTAGAGAAAAAAGACTTAATTGCAACATCGATTTTTTAAAATAAAATAATCTCTCGTTGAATTATTTTTTCAAAAAATGTAAATATTTTCTCACAATAAATTATTTAGGATAAGGGACAAAAGGTCAGAACGGGCAATGAGCCAAACATGCAAAAAAAAAAAAAAAAAAAAACAAACATCAAAAAGAAAAACTGGAACGATAGCTAGTAATACAAGTTGATGAAACCATGGGTTGTAAACCTTAATATGCCGATGTAAACCTTAAAATATTACATAAAGGGCAACCATTCGCCCATGTATGGAGTATTGCTGTCATATTTGGGGTGGTGCATCGGCTACTAGTCTCTCGCTCCTTGACAAGGTTCAAAAGAGAATCGCAAATCTGATAGGCCCTAAACTGGCATCTAAGCTTCAGCCTCTGTCCCATCGACGAAACGTTGCATCCCTCTGCCTGTTCTACAAGTATTTTAATGGTGAATGCTCTGATGAACTGCAAGCACTTGTGCCCCCACGACGTGAACACCCTCGACAGACCCGATAGGCTGCAAAACCCCACCCCCACACTGTAGAAATCCCTAGATGTAAAAGATCTTTCTACTCCAGTAGTTTCTTACCCAGAACCGCTAGACTTTGGAATTCCATTCCAGGTCCCTGCTTCCCCAACTGTACTGACGTGCATAAGTTCAAGTGCAGTGTGAACCGACATCTTGCTGCCCAAATCCCTACATAGTACCCAAGTAGTTGTTGCCTCTGATAGTAGCCCCCTACACCAAAGTGGCAATGTGCCTTGTTTGGGGTGAAAATGTAAAAAAAAACAAAAAAAAAAAAAAAAAAACATTATGGTTATATCCTAGCAGGCCGCCCGACGTTGCCCGATCATAAAATACGCTTAAATATTCTATTTTAATTCATGCAGATTTCTTACTTATTATTATAGAGGAATTTTAACTGAAATTTAGGAATGTTTATGAATAAATCGTTACAGAGAAACTTATGTAATAAAATAGATTTAGGAATTCAATGTTAGAAACAATAAACAATTGAATTCCTAAATCTATTTTATTACATAAGTAATGTTTTATTCATAGACATTCCTAAATTAAAGTTAAAATTCCTCCATTAGATTTTATAGATAAATATCTGAGCTAAACATTCTTGTCGTTCAAACATTCTCTCTGCATATCTTTTTCTACATAACAGTTAACAAATCAATAATAATAATCGTTCGGACCTTTGCCTGCCACAACACAAAACGGACACCACGCTCTGATCATAGCCAAAATGCCCACCATAACGCAAGTATTTCTGTGTTGGCAAAAGTTTGGTTTTCCAAAGCCACACGAGTATCGTTATTTTTCTTGCAAGTTCCGAGCAAGGAACGAGTTAATTTTCACTATCATTGCCATCTATCTACATTGCCCCATCCGCGCTCCAATCAGAATTATATTGGCTCCGTTGAGGACCATCAGTATACCCCCCTCCTCCAAAAGCAATATCATAAATTTAAAGAGCCTGCCGAAAAAGAAGACCTAAAATATTATCAATAATTCTTTTTATAATAATTGCTGCTCCTATATATTTCGTATCAAACCAGAAATGATTTATTGCTGAAATGTAAACATTAAAGCACTTCTAAAAATGTTGATTATTCACAAATAATGATTTACCGTTGAAGCATAATGTGACTTATTCTTGCTGCGCGTGGTCCAATTTATCAAGAATATAATTTAAATTATATCTTGCTGGTTTGCCCCCCTCCCTTCTTCCACTCCCCCCTCTCGTTCTCTCTTTCTCCCTCCCCCTCTCTCTCTATATATATATGGACGATGTCAAAATATCGTTAATTCATTACCCACACAACATCAGCCGTATAGCGCAATGGTGAGAAGCCTTGACTGTCATTTGAGCGGTCGGGTTTCGGTCCTGGCTTGAGGCAGTTGCCTCTCTAGCCGCACTGATGAGCTGTGAAATAGCGAAACAGTACTATGTGGATGACATATATATTTGAAAAATATACTATAAAAAATATATATATACGAATATTACTTTCTTTTGAACTCTGGAACTTTCAGTATTTGCGCTAACCAGTATTATTATAAAAAAATTATTTGCTAATCTTTTACTATGAAGGAAAATCTATATTTTTCAAACCTTTAGCAATAAGGAAATTATTCACTTTAGCTCGTATTCCTTGTTTCATGTTTGTAAATCATTATTTACATAACTTTACTTCATATTTGATGATCTAACCCGAATATTGAGCATTTTTATCAAGATCAAATGAATATAAAAATGTTAATATTTATATTTCTTTTTAAAATATAAAATGTTACATGTTCCAATCTCTCTCTCTCTCTCTCTCTCTATATATATATATATATATATATATATATATATATATTCGTGTATATATATATATATATATATATATAATGATGAGACGATTTCAATACTTTTCCCAATTCCGATACAATTACCGATTCTGAAGAGTTAGATTAAAAAAATGGTTATTCTTTTCAATACGTATGAAATGTGCATCTCAAATGTGATAAAATCACTCTTGTAATGGGTGACCCATTGATTTTGTTTTACTGGAAGTTTAAATCAATAAATATTTGTTATTTTATTATTACTACTAGCAGTGGAGGATTTTTTTCAAAATATAATCAAATAAAAAAATATAATTAAATCAACCATTTTTGCCATCGGAAACTAAGCAAGAATTTTTCCGATTCCGATACCCCAAAAAGTTAAGATTTTTTCGATTCCCGATTCCGATTGTCTCACACTCGTGTATATATGTATATATGTACACGAGTGTGTAGACAATCGGAATAGGGAATATATATATATATATATATAATGTTGTATACCTGGGATTTTTGGCAAGTGTATATAACTGAATGACCAGCTAAATGTCCATGTTATACACAACGTATATAAAACATTGTACGTGTCTTTGAACGTGTGTAACGTAACGTGTTTCGATCGTTTAGTAATGTCCCCCTCCCTTGGAAGTTGCAGACTTATCCTAAGTTCTATATTCTGAATATATCATACGCCAGACAACTTTCCCGGCGTACAGAGGCCATAGTCTCCGGATTGCTAGCTGACTTCTCTCGTTTTTTTTCAGCTCGCCTGTATCTTCAAATTCTACATGTATACATGTATGTAGAAACCTTTTTTTTCCTAATTAACTCATCACTGCAACGTATCACTATAAGATCATCGTCTGTTTTCCCATGCATTTCATTTGTTATTATTGTTGTCAGCTAAAATTTCTGACTGTTTGTTTAACTAAAAATTCCATTTCCAACTTATTCAAAACTAAAATTCTTAACTTATTTCAAAATCTACATTTTATCAAGTTAACATTCCTGGTACATTTTTAGCTGATAAAACTTGATCTTGACTACGAATTAGTAGTTATAATATTTTTCACGTAACCAATGTTTAAATTTCAACGTTATTTCACGTGGTTAACGGTAGCCAACTGGTTATGATCCTTGATAATCAAGCCAGAGATGGCTTGTGTCGCCGGGTTCGAATCTATCGACTGGTGTTAATCGTGACATCCTGTAGTGAAGATTCCCAAAAGGATAAAACACTAGTGTCTGTAGGTATTTAATTATTTTATTAACTTATATATATATATATATCTTCTATAATATAAAGCTGAACGTCCGTGTGTTGTGTGTGTGTGTGTGTGTGTGTGTGTGTGTGTGTGTCTGGTCACGAATAGGCTCCTATATGGTTGACTATTATAGAAAACTCATCATATATAATGATAGAAGATGTATCGAGGCACAGGAATGGGTATGTTTGATCTGGCATGATGATTCATTAAAATTGTGGGGTCTGCGTATGCGCCTGGTCCACAAAGTATGGAAATAAAAAATTTAAAAATTAAAAAAAACGTTTACAAGTGTTTTTGATATAGATGTACATAAGAATACTTTGATAAGTATGTTTTAACTTAAATAGGGATGGTATAATAAAATTGTGGGGTCTGCGTTCATGCCTGGTCTCCATAGAATGGAAATAGGCACAAACTTTAATAAAGACTTTTCATATCTATCTGCGTGAATATACTTTGATAATTATGTTTCAGTTTGAAGAAATATGGTATGATAAAATTACGGGGTGTTCGTTCACGCCTAACCTCCATAGAATGGAAATATGTCACAAAGTTTAACAAGGTTTTTTTAATATAGATCTACAGAATATTGTGATAAGTGTTTCAATGTGAACAGGTATGGTATAATAGATTATGGGGTTTATCTATTTTATTTTTACTTTCATCATATTTTGCTTTGGTTTTACAACCCTTCCTTTTCATAACCTGTCATACTTACATAAATCAGAGTCCATTTTCTGTAGGCTGTTTATAAACCCAGTCAACGACGGATACTTTTGCTAGTATATATATATATATATATATATATATATATATATATATATGAAGTGATGCGACGATTCCAATAATTTTCTCGATTCAGATACAAGAAATTATTTCATAGTAAATTCCCGATTCCGAGACAATTACTGATTCGAATCTAATTATTTATAAATCTATAAATATTTAACCATAAAGTTATTACTTTGTCTCGATTATCTAAAATGTTTAATGTGCATCTGTTTATTCAACTGTAAAAACTTGTGAATGGTTATCTACAGATTTTATTTGGACGGATATTTTAAAATCAATAAATCTTTAATATTTTATTATTTCTACCAACTGCGGAAGATTTTGTTTCAGTGATAATCAAATAAAACAAATAATTAAAGGAATCGTTTTTGGCATCGAAAACTAGGGACAATATTTTCTGATACCAATTCCGATACCCGCAAAAATTCCGATTTTTTTCGATTTCCAATTCCGATTCCGATTCACTATCTCAACACTATTTTAGTCCGTTAAAAAACGGTATAGCCGTTTGATCTAGAATATTTTTTGTCAAATTGATGACTGAATATGGTTTAATGTGTGCTCATTTTTGCGTTAAATACTAATCCCTATCAATCTATAACTGCGTATCGAACGGATACCCTACTATTTAATTCGTTGCACCTCATCAGTCCAGTTGCTCTTACTGGAATGATGGAGTTCTTCCAAAGATTTCAGTCACTTTTCATTTTGTACAAAAGACTTTTGCATTTCATTATTTTCTCCCTCTCGGCTCTTTTCAAGTTGAATAGAAAAGAATCGAAAATAGAAACGTTCAATGAAGAGTTTCACATACGGAAAGTTTGATACTAATGATTGACGGTATATCGATGCTAAAAACAACTCAAGAATAAAATTTAATGAGATAGACATATTAACAGTTGAATAATGATGAATATTATAAGAATAATTGGTATTTTGCCAGTTCAAAACGGACACAAGTTGATTTAGAACGTTTGCTTTATGCCAAATTAGTTGTTGAATATGGTTACATTTGTGCTTATCTTTGCAATAAATACTAATCTATAATCTAACACTAAACGTGCATCAAACGGATACGATAATACTTAGTTCTCCGCATCTTATTATATCAAAGGTATACACAAAACTGCAGTCAGATCGACACAACAGTTTCTGAGAAAATTTTGAACGGACAGACAGACAGACAGGCAAACAGAGAAACAAGCATAATATAGATTCATGCTACTTACATTAAAAGGGATTAAATTGTGTTTCTTTCCCTATGTTTTTTTCTGGGGATAGAATATCTTCTGGGTGCCAGACATTCAAAGACACAACCAAGTGTTCTTTCTAGGATTCCAGCTGTCCCTTTACGAGTAATAGCTTATATTTCTGAGCACAGTTCCCAATGATTGTATAACAAATGCCCTCAGCCCACTGAGGAATGCTGATAACGCTATGATAATGGTAAAAAATCGCCCTTAATTCTCGACCCAAAACTGAAGACCCACTGCTCAAAACAACGAGGTATTACAAAAAGGCTGACTGGGAAGACATCAGAGATCTCATCAGAAATGCCCCATGGGGATATCTTTTCTCTCCCAGCTGAACAGTGCACGGAAGAGACCAGTGAATGGTTCAAAACTGCAATTTAAGCACATGTTCCCACACGGAAATTCTATAGCAAGCCCCACTCTCCCCAATGGTTTACTTCTACTTGTACGGCTGCCATTGCTCAAAGGCAGCATGCATACCGCAGATTCAACTGACATAAGTCCAGTTCAAATAGACAGAAGTATATAGAAGCTAGAAGTAATTGTAAGAGAGAAATAGCTAAGACAGAATACATTGAAACCACAAGAAAATGCATCGAAGCACAGAAATTAAAAACTCCTGATTTTTGGAAAATCTACAACAGTGTAGTAAATAATGGGCAGTCAACGATTCTCCCACTATCAAAC